>NC_073696.1:137643316-137903498 GCF_029784165.1 Wyeomyia smithii
TGAATTCAATTTACGGTTGACACGATGCAAGAACCTACCCTGCAGCTCTTTTTTGATTACCGTGTGGTGAATACCTTTCAGTTGCAGGAATCCAAGGTACTTGTACGATTCACCTTCAACCATACATCGTATCTCCTCTCTCTCGTTGATGCGGAAACTGTCGGTGTCCACCACTTTACCTCGATGGAGGTTGACTAGTCGACATTTATCGATACCAAACTCCATACAAATATCGTTGCTGAACGTCGATACCAGCTGCAATAGAAGATGCAGTTTCTCCTTAGTTTCCGCAAACTGCTTCGAATCGTCCATGTAGAAAGTGTGGGTTACTGTTGTACTCGTTGTCCCACTTTTCAATTGGTAGCCATAGCTGCATCGGTTGAGTGCTCTGCTAAGGGGGTTTAGTGCAAGGCAAAACCAAAGCGGACTAAAGGTATCGCCTTGGAAAATCCCCCTTCTTATGCTGATAGTTCAGGACCACAACACAGTTGCCCCGTCGGTAACGTGGACCGACGTATTCCATCGTCCCATTGCGTGCTGCATCAACCTGATGACGCCATCGTCTATTTTATACAACTCAAGTACCTTGATGAGGTACGGATGGGGTACCGAGTCGTATGCCTTCTTATAGTCGATGTACGCCATGCCAAGGTTTCTCTGTTTCCGGCTTGCCAGACCAACAATAACTGCATCAATGATGACTTGGTCTCTACAGCCTTGCGTGTTTTCCGGCAGCCGGCAGCAGAATACACCATGCACTGCAGCTCCTCTAGGTTCTGCACGACTTTCGAATACTGTGGCAGAATATCCCGGTTAAGGATGCTTAGTACACAGCATCATCCCCAAGGTTTCCACCAAACCTTGGTTACGGGGGTTGGATGTAGGACGAGATTTCATTCGCATGATGTCTCGAATTATGTCCAACCACTTCGGGTTGGATGCACATTTCCTGCGTATTCGGCTGGCGAGCAGTAATCATTACGTTTGTGGATCGGGGTATCAAGACATTGAACACGTGGTTTGAGTATGTGCTGAATTCCGCGGCGCCAGATCTCTACTTTTGGATACCCTCAGGGCCCGGGGATACAGCCCTATGTGTCAGTTCGTGATATCCTCGCTCAGCAAAACATGCCATACATGCCACTTGTTTATAGCTATTTGAAGAGCATCAAAGTGCCCACTTAGCAGCGAAACGAATCTCGGATAAAAAAAACATGTTAGTTTCAGTAATAAATTTAGTTTCAGCTCATAGTCGGCAACGAGGATAAAAAATTTGCCTTTAGGTTATCAGATATTTTAGACCATAAGGCATTAGACTTAATTTGCTCCGTAAAACATTAATTTGTATTGTGCCGGGTCAAATAAATGTTGTGTGAACAAAAAAAAAACAAAAAAGTATCAAAATAGTATCTGTGGTCGATTTTAGTTCCTGTGTATCATTCTAGATTCGGATATTGTTATATTGGGTGGAAATCGGCCATTTTTGGCTGTTTTCCAGAAACCAAAAGTTGCCGTCTTACAATCCAAAATGTTGCCAGAGGTTGATTATAGAACATATTTGTTACCATTAAAAACATTCACCTGCCAAATTTGGTTCCATTTAGTTGGTTATCTTTCGAGATGTGCAGAAATTTGTGTTCCATTTGTATGGCACCACTCCTTTCCAGAACATTCATTTCCAGAGGCGTTCAACTTTTATGTACATATTTGTTACCTCTTAAAACATCCACATGCCAAATTCGGTTAAATTTGTTTGGTTTGTTCTTGAGTTGTGCAGAAATTTATGTCTTATTTGTATGGGACCCCTCCCTTCCAGAAGAGGGAGGGGTTTCAAACTATCATAGGAACCTTTATCGGCACCAAAAACCCCTACATACAAATTTTCACGTCGATCGGTTCGGTAGTTTTCGAGCCTATATGGATCAGACAGACAGACCGGACTGCGTATTTATATGTATAGGATTACAACATCAATATTTTAGAATCTAAAGAGTGAATATACATTTATTGGATTGAAGCGTTCATGTAAATCTATTTAAACAAATAAAAAGTTTGAATGAGATAGGCTGGGTCTGACCGCTAGGTGGATTAATTTAGGTTTCTTATATTTACTTTTGCTTTTCTCCTAGAAAGGTGTAGCAATCACTTGCAAAACCGAAGATATAAAAGTGCTCCAAAGGGCGGAATGGCATATATCACTCGACTCAGTTCGACGAGCTGAGCATTTTCTGTATGTGTGTGTATGTGCAGATTTCTATTCTCACTCAGTTTTCTCAGAGACGCTGGACCGATTTCCGTAAAATTATTCTCAAATGAAAGGTCTAGCTGCCCCATAAGACCCATTCAACCCTTACTAACACGCAGAGAATCCTGAGTAAGAATCCCCAGAATACCTTTAACTCGGTGACGGAATCGTGAAAGGAATCGCAAACACGATCCAGAGGATTACCACTCAGGATTCTTATTCAAGAATATACATATACAGGGCATTCCTGAGGATTCTTTTTTCAGGAATCCTTTTCAAGAACGCTCACGAATCCAATGTGAGGAATCTTAGATAATCTATGCGAATCGTATGTGTTCGTCCGGAAAATTTTATTGTAATCGGATTTTTAGTTTAGAGGTTATGTATCAAAATGTAAAAATCACGAGTCTTAGAAACTTCACAGCGATTTGAACAGAATTGGTTTCAAATGAACTGGTTTCCCAAAAAACCCTTAACTTTTCAAATTTATAGAGATTGAACATGTGGTTCAAAAGTTATGAAAAGAAACGTGTTTTAGAGACTGTTTAATCTCACTCATGTTTCTCAGAGATGGCTGGACCGATTTTCACAAAATCAGTGTCAAATGAAAGGTCTAGTTGCCTTATAAGACCCCATTGATTTGTTTTGCAATCGGCTATTGCTTTGCCTGTTATGTTTAAAAATGTGAAATCTAGCTATGAAAAGACACATAACCCGAAGATTACTTAAACTCACTCACTTTGCTCAGAAATGGCTGAACCGATTTTCACGAAATTAGTGTCAAATAAAAGGTCTACCTGCCTCATAACACCCTATTGAATTTAATTTTAATCGGACCGTAACTTTGTCTGTAATGTATCAAAATGTGAAAATCACGAAACTTCATTTTCTCACAAACTACACAACCGATTTAAATAATATAGGTATCAAATTAACGGGCTAATTAAGGGTTATCTAAGAAATTTTATGATGATTAGGCATGTGGTTCAAAAGTTGTGAAAAGAAACATGTTCCGATGTCTTTTCAAATTCAATCGTTTTCCTAAAGATGACTGGATTAATTTCAACAATCTTAGTGTCAAATGAAAGGTTTGGTTGCCATTTCATTTAATTATAATCGGATGTATTAAATCCTGAAAATAACGAAAGTCCATCAACTCAAAAATTACACGACTTATTTTAACATAACTACGGGCTGTCTCTCAAACGTACAAATAACAAATTTCATAACAATTTCACACGGGGTTCAAAAGTTATGGAAAGAAACGAAATTGATTAATCAAAATATATTGTACTATGTATTTGAACATTCCCGGTATTGCTCGTGATTAAAGTTTTGAAATTGAAAGTCATTTTTTCGATATTTCTTTAGCACAAATATAACGTCAAATTTCACATTTTGCACTTCAATTATTGCTTCCAATACAACATCAATATTCTAGGACCCAAAGAGTGAATATACCTTTATTGGATCAAATTTGGCAATTTAAGGTTGTTTTCCAGAAACCATAAGTCGCAAAATCGGATTTTAAAATGAAGAGTCGATTCCCGGCCTCTAAGCATTATTATCCCGGTTCCTAAAAAACTCATGTTGGGTAATGAAACTGGAAGCTACTATCCAAAAATTTAAAATGACGTTTGAAATTGATTTTTAGCCTCTGGGTATCATACTGTTTCACAAATTCTCGTATTGAATGATATTTGGTCTTTTTAGGCTGTTGTTCACCAGGAAAAATTTCGATCTATATAAGAGTGCAGTGGCGTTTCAATTATACCAGGAACAAAAATAAAACTCGCATCATACATTTTAAACATATCTATTTCATGTTACTTTAAAAACGTTCGGTATAGTTATGCTTTTGGCTACCAGAAATTCGTTATATATAGTGAAAAATAAATAAATCCAGCAGAAATTATCAAGGTGTATTTTTCTTCTATCAATTGAAGGTTTCATGTAAATCTATTCAAACAAATAAAAAGTTCGAAAGAGAAAGCCTGTGGTGGATTAATTTAGGGTTTTTTTTTAGTGGTGGATGAAAAAAGTAGCTTTTTCCAAATTCCATTTATTCTTCTTCCCCAATTTCAAAAGAGGCGAGCAAAGATTCCACGCCTTCCCAAAAAAATTTTATGTCCATTTTTGGCCATCCACGTGCTTCTGTGATAACAAGATCTGACGAATTGAGCGACCAATGCAGAAGATCCTCGTTAACACTTTCACGGGATGTCCATTTTTGGCCATCCACGTGCTTCTGTGATAACAAGATCTGACGAAATGAGCAATCAATGCAGAAGATCCTCGTTAACACTTTCACGGGATATCTTCCTAGTATGTATAATAGTATAAAACTTTATGTTGCTCGTTATATGCAAGAGATAGAAACATGATGTTTTCGGCAAAGTTTCTTGTTTCTTGATCACCTAAAATTTTGCCGAAGACACCATGCGTCTATCTCAATCTGATGAAAAAGTAAATTTGCTATCTCACTTTCAGGTGGATTGATCACTCATCCTCCTACATCGAAAGATGCTTTTTTAAATATCTTGAAACTTTTCCGAACTATAATCAACATTTGGAACGCTATTCAATTAATCGCACGAAAACGGCAAAATAAAACACTGTGCATTGTTGCCCCTTAAGTTGAAATAGGGTAGGGTACGGCTTAAGCAGTAGCGCCTATTTTAAACTCCTGGATTTTGATCAATATCGACAATTTCAATGATGGAAACGAAAACTTTGTTTGTCTAGCTGTCTTACGAATATGAGAAATACCGTTAATCACAAAGAAATCACACAAAAATCATCATTCGAAACGAATCGACCTATATTGCAGCCATTCAGGAGCCACTTCGGGTGCTGAAAAAAAAACGCCTGCAAAACAGATGGAAATTGCTTAAAATAGGTTCAGGGTGATTGGAATAGTGTCCCTCGATTGGTAACTTTAATTGGTTATTGTTAAAGTTTGCTAATTTAGTTTTACAAACCGAAAAACAAGTTCTGACAGAGAAAAAGATAGAGAACAATTTCACCCAACACATTTCGAGTCTCAATACACAGGCGGTTCCTAAAGCTGCTTAGAATATGTTCCCTACCCTATGTTCAAACTCGGGGAAATTAGGTTTTGCATCAAAATACACAAAAAAATTATATGTATATAGAAACCAAGGCAGAAAAAAAGTCAATTTTTGTTGCACTGTGCTATCAGTTGGCCGCGGGAACCAGAACGGTTTGTTCGATCGGTGGGACACCTTCGGCGAAGTTGTAGATAATGTAGATATTGTCTTTCGAGTGAAAAATATACTAGGTACTCGCTTCATATTTATCGGTCTAGGAACGTTAAGATGCATTATTGCATTAAAACTATATATATATATAACATATAAAACTAACATATAACACTAAAAGTCGTAACATTTTATAAATCTATTAAACAAACGGTTGGGGAAACTGCTACTAAAGGAGAAAGATTATCACATAATATATGAAAAAAATTCTATGTCCATATTAATAATAATTCTTTGTCCAATATAAAAATATAAAAATAATTTTATGTCTAATATAAAAATATACTTCCTTTAACAATTGAAGTGTAATGTAAAATTTCGTGAGAAATTTTAAAAAAATCTATCGATAGGCTTTTCTGGGTTCCAACCTATTTTAAACGTCAAAATAAGGTTTGTATCGGCATTTTTCCTCAGTTATTATTATTTAAAGCTACTAATTATCGTCAATTTATCGCCAAAAGATTTGAAATCGGCTAAACAGCTCAAAAGTTAAAAATCTTTGGAAATTGGAAACTTTTTGGGCCACCCATTTTCATAAAAGTCACCCTAGTCAAAAAAAAAAACAATATGGGTTTAACATTTTTCGATAAAGCACAAATATGGTGATTTCCAGTATGACCAGAACAAAATATATTTCGAATATATGAAATTGCTATACACTTGAAAGTTTTTTTTCTGTATTTTTAGTATGTTCTAAATGTCAGTTTTTTTTATTCCAGTATTTACGTAAATATGAGGATGTTATTAATTCTATGCTTTTTATCGTCGCTGGCTTATGAAGGACTCAGTTTATCGCTTGATCCTGGTGAGTTAATTTCGTTGGTGAAACTAAAATTTAAAATATTATCTATCTTCTGATACTATTTCCAGTTGCTTCTAACGAACTCGAACAGTACATCAAAAACGATTTTATTATATCCCTTCGACATATAAGGTAAGAAAGAAACTAAATGTAGAGTTCTGTATTTAGATTTAAAATATAACGCGACACAGAGAAAAAATCTTTTGCATTTATTTAAATGTAAGCTCGACATTAATTTTTTTTTCTTTTTTTTTTGTTGTTGCAAAAACAAAGCTACGAAAATAAAGCATTATTGAGTGTTTTTCTATATTTAATTTGGTACAGTTTTTGACAAATGAGCATTGTTATATGCGCAAGAGCGGTGAGCTATGCAAGAAAAAAAAACCCGGTTGCATTTTGGAAGCCCTTTGTAGACAGAGTTTTGCTTATTGGAATTGAATTAGTGAATAATATAATTGTGCAGTAATGAAAAAGTTAATCAACGAAACGGTGTGAGGCTATGCCCTGCTGGTTATGATAATGTTGTTTCAATTAGTGATTAGTGTATTTGTAATTCGTGTTGGCTGCGTGTGATATGTGAAGAGAGATGATGGTTTGCTTGTGTTGTTCCCTCCTTCTTGGCACGTTTTTTTTATTCTCGCTTATTTTCTTTCGGTCTAGTTCCGCCACTGTTGTTGTGCCAATCATTGACGCCCGGGAGGCGACTCCACCCAGGACCCTAACATACGACCCGTTGATTAACAGACAGGCGCCAATGGCTTTACTTCCTCATGCGATGGAAGGCGTGATCCCAGAGATTTTTCGACTCAGAAAAACACTCGGTGTCGGCTAGGATTGAATCTAGACCATTTAGGTTGGTTGTGAGTGGATCACGCCACCCCACAACCATCGACACCTATGTCGGCGTTGAGATTCGAACTCAGGCGTCAAGCGTGGTTGGCGGAGACGTTGCCAACCACGCTAGGCCCCCGCCTTCCTCGGCACGTTGTAGTCTGCGCCCTTGTATACGTGAGAATGAAATGGCATGTTACACTGATGTGCTTCACACTGATGTTTAGTTTTTAAATAGTTTATTTGACACGGCACGATACAATTTATGTTTAACTGAGCCAAGTACATTTTTTTTAATTCTAAATTAGCAGGGAAAAGAGGGAGGCACATTTTTTATATCTCGCGGCCGACTACGAGCTAGTGCGGATTTAAGGTGAAAGGAGGGGTGTTACAATTTTGTTTTTCAACTATTTTATATTACAGAATGTATTCATTTGTACGTGGCTAACCAGTGATGTTCTATTTGAGCAGTTTTGGTCTGAGGTGTCTGCGTAAACATAGAGATGCCGAGTCTTCGTTTTAGTGTCTTCAGCCGGGTGTATCATTCTCTTTCAGTTTGTGACAGAAATTGTATTCTAGCAAATAGATAAAAGAAACCCGTATAGCTGTGTCATGTACTGGAGATCACCGCTTCCCAGAATGTCTCTAACGGGTACGTTCGGTTGTTTTCCTCGGGCCCGAAGGGAATCTATAAGTTTAGACCTAACACCACAGTATTCGGTACACGACCAAACAACATGCTCGATGTCATGGTAGCCATCGCCACAAACGCAGTGATTACTGTCTACAAGCCCTATACGAAAGAGATGCGTGTTTAACGTATTGTGATTGGACATAAGTCTGGACATCACGCGAATGAAGTCCCGACCTACATCCAACCCCTTGAACCATGCTTTCGTCGATACCTTAGGAAAAATGGAATGTAGCCACCGTCCCAGTTCATCTGAGTTCCATGATGATTGCCAACTGTTGAGTGTTCTCTGACGCAAAATACTATAAAATTCATCATAAGCAATTGGTCTTACATAAATATCGCCATCAATAGCACCCACCTTAGCTAAAGCGTCAGCCTTTTCATTGCCCGGAATGGAACAAAAAAAAGGGACCCACGCTAAGGTAACCCGGTAATTTTTATCTGTTAAAGCACTTAAAAACCGCCTTACTTCCCAGGAAATACGGGGTGTGCTTCACAGTGTTCATCGATCGCAGAGCCTCAATGGCACTGAGACTGTCTGTGAAGATGAAGTAGTGGTCTATGGGCAGGGTTTCGATGATCCCAAGAGAGTACTGAATGGCAGCAAGTTCTGCGACGTACACGGAAGCAGGAGCATCGAGTTTGTAGGAGCCGGTAAAATTTTCGTGGAAAACACCGAAGCCAGTGGACTCATCTAGATTAGATCTGTCAGTGTAAAACATTTTATCACAACTAACGAGTTTGAACTTATTGGAAAAAAATCTAAGGAATCTCTTGCGGTCGCAATTGATCCGGGATACCAATAATATCTTCTTTCATGGTGGTGTCGAAGAATATAGCATTATTAGAAGTATCTAAAAGTGCGACATTGGAGGAATCGTATGAAGAAGGATTAATATCTTGAGCCATATAGTCAAAATATTAAGTCATAAATCTGGATTGAGATTGAAGGTCGACCAACCTCTCGAAATTTTCAATTACTAATGGGTTCATAACTGTGCATCGAATTAGCAACCGGTAAGAGAAATTCCAAAAACGATGTTTCAACGGAAGAATACCCGCTAGCACTTCAAGACTCATCGTATGGGTCGACTGCATGCAACCTAAGGCAATACGCAAACAACTATATTGTATTCGTTCCAGTTTGATCAAATGTGTGTTTGCTGCGAAGCGGAAGCAGAAACACCCGAACTCAATTACAGACAATATCGTTGTTTGGTAAAGCCTTAGAAGGTGGGCTCCCCACCAGGTTCCGGTAATCGTACGAAGAAAATTAATCCTCTGTTGGCATTTTCGTGTCAGATACCTAATATGACAAGCCCAGGTGCATTTAGATTCGAACCAGACCCCGAGATATTTAGCGACTAAAACCTGAGTGATTGTTTTACCCGTTAGTAGGAGCTGCAGCTGAGCTGGGTTATGCTTCCTAGAAAAAACGACCAGCTCAGTTTTCTCCGGAGAGAATTCGATACCCAGCTTAGGAGCCCATTCAGACAAATTGTCTAAGGTATCTTGCAATGGTCCTTGCAGATCGCTAGCCTCGCTACCAGTAATGGATACAACGCTATCGTCTGCAAGTTGCCTTAGCGTGCATGAATTTGCAAGACATTCATCGATGTCATTGACGTAAAAATTATATAAGAGAGGACTTAAACATGAACCCTGGGGAAGACCCATGTAACTAATTCGGGAAGTTGTCGAATCGCCATGTGAGAAATACATATGCTTTTCTGACAACAAATTGAGCAAAAAGTTATTCAAATTTGGTGAAAGTCCCTGCGAATGAAGTTTCGCGCTTAAAACTTCTACAGAGACAGAGTCAAAAGCCCCCTTAATGTCCAAGAATGCAGAAGCCTTTTGCTCTTTTCGAGCAAAGGCGAGTTGAATTTCGGTAAAAAGCAACGCTAGGCAATCGTTCGTTCCTTTGCCCCGGCGAAAGCCAAATTGAGTATCTGAAAGTAAACCATTTGTTTCGACCCATTTGTCTAACCGTAAGAGGATCATTTTCTCCATTAATTTCCGGAGGCAAGAGAGCATAGCAATCGGCCTATAAGAATTGTGATCATAGGCGGGTTTTCCGGGTTTTTGAATAGCAATGACTTTTTCCTCCTTCCAGTCGTGCGGAACAATGTTTAGCTCAAGGAACTTGTTGAACAAGTCCAACAAGCGTCTTTTTGCAGAGTCGGGTAGATTCTTCAACAAGCTGAATTTATTTCTATCCAACCCTGGAGCTTTATTGTTGCACGAGAGGAGAGCCATTGAAAATTCCAACATCGAAAATGGAGGCTCTTCCGTAGCTACTAAAAACGCGTCGCGAAAGGTCTTCTGTTCGGGGACAGAGTCCGGACAGACCTTTTTGGCGAAATCGAGTATCCAGCGATCTGAATACTCCTCGGACTCATTCGAAACGTTACGATTCCGCATGCGTCTGGCGGTATCCCAAAGAGTGCTCATCGCTGTTTCCCTCGACAACGCGTTTACAAACCACCGTCAGTATCCGCGTTTTTTTGCTTTTATCAAGCTCTTCATCTGTCTATCCAGTACATCGTACTTTCGGAGCAAATCGATAGTGCCTTGTTCTCGGAAGGCCAAATACACCGAGGATCTTTGCGCGTACAGGTTTGAGCACTCTTTGTCCCACCACTTGGAGGGAGGGCGCCGTCTAATCGTTACCCCGGGTATCGGTTTCGTCTGAGCTTGAGTCGCGGCGTCGATGATCAAGCGAGAAAGGAACGCGTATTCTTCCTCCGGAGGAAGTTACACGTGGGACTCGATTCTTTGCGATATTATGGTCTCATAAGACTTCCAATCAAGGTTACGTGTGAGGTCATACGCAATATTGATTGGATCCGTTGGAGTTGACCCATTAGCAATTGAGATAACGATTGGTAGGTGATCACTACCGTGGGGATCGTTGATTACTTTCCACCGGCAATCTAACGCTTGTGATGTCGAGCAAAGGGATAGGTCAAGCACGCTTTCACGTGCTGGAGGATTAGGTACACGTGTCGCTTCCCCAGTATTCAAAAGTGTCATATTGAAGTCGTCGATTAAGTTACAGATTAAAGAAGATCGGTTGTCGTCGTATAGCGACCCCCACAGCGAACAGTGAGAAATAAAATCTCCCAATATCAAAAAAGGCGCGGGAAGCAACTCTGCTATATTAGTGAGATGCCTCTGTTCAATCCGCGCGGATGGAGGTATATATAACGAAGCAAGGCATAGGTCTTTTCCATTCATATTCGTTTGAATGGCAGCGACTTCAATATTCGAGATCGAGGGGAGGTCGGTTCTGAAGAAGGAATAGCACTTTTCAATCCCTAAAAGTACCCCTTCACCGTGTGAGTCTCGATCTCGACTAATAATGTTAAAATCGTGGAAATTGAGTTGATCGTTTGAATTGAGAGAGGTTTCACAGAGCGCAAATGCGTCACAATTGTATGTATTTATCAAATGAGAAAATAGATCGAATTTAGGGACGATACTTCTGCAATTCCACTGTAATACAGTGATAAAATTCCTAACCTCTTTCGCCGTATTAGTCATCGAAAGATATGATAGCTGAAATGAGGGGCCAAGTTGCTGCTAGTTGCTTCAAAAAGGTTTTCACTGTAGGAAGAAGGGTAAGAAGAATATTTTGTAGGGGATCTGGTATGTTGAATGTTTTAAATATCCAGTCCACAATATCAAAAAATTTTACGAACCCTGTTTCTTTTTTATCTTCTGATCGAGAAATGAGTGCACGAGGGGTTTTGGGTGCCCCAGGAAGCGGTGGGTACTCCTGGTTTGATTTGAAATTAAATCCGGGAGGTACTTGCTTCGGTTTTTCTTCACCGCTTGCTTTTTGTGTTGGCTTATTGGTCATTCCGCTAGGGGTTATCTTGCGACCTTTGCGAGAAAGATTAGGAGAGTTGGTCAATCTCTTCTTCCTAGATCCTTCTGGCATGGCATAAGAACACCCTTCGACGGGATCGTCAGATGTACCCTCATCGGTTGGCAGAAAGGAAAAGATGTTTCCTGTCGAGGGTGGCTCAGCCCTCTTAAGCATTTCTGCAAAAGAGCGCTTCGATCGTTCCTTGAGGGAACGCTTGATTTTTTCCTCGCGCTGTTTGTACGCGGGACACGCCGAAAGGTCATGCCAAGTTCCCTCACAGTAAAGACACTTTTCAGTATTCTCGTTGCAAGCGGTCTCAGCATGATTGCCTCCGCACTTTCTGCAGCGTGCCTTGTTGCAGCAGTAGGTGGCTGTATGACCTAACTGCTTGCAGTTTTGGCAATGCATGACCCGCGGTACGAACAGGCGTACAGGTAGACGAACCCTGTCCAAAGAGATGTAGTTCGGCAGTGCGGATCCGGCGAATGTTACACGGAAGGAGTCCGAAGGGAGGAATTTCTTCTTCCCTTCTTCGATGGATACTGAATGCAATTGCTTGACATCCAGTATCTTTACATCTTGAATCAGGGGGTTCTTGAAGCAGTCAACCCCGTGACGCAAAATGTCATCGACTGTGAGGCTTCCTTCGGTAACCACACTGTCGACCTCCACGTCCTTGGCAGGGATGTACACGCGGTACCCTTTCGTGAAGAGCTCGTAGCTAGCAATTGCATTTGCTTGCTTCAAGCTACTCACAACAACTCGCAGTTTGTTCGGTCTAACCTTTGTAATTTCGGTTACGTCCGAAAACTGTTTTGCCAGGTCCTTGCCGATTTGAATAATATTTCGAGGCTTCTTTATGGGCCTGAAGTAAACTACGAACGGACCTTTCGAAGCATCTGGGTAAACTTTCACCCGTGTTGCCGGTACCCTTGGTACGGGGCTAGGTAGCGGGGAAGGTAGAGGGGAATTGATGGAGGAGATCTCAATCTCTTCCCCATTTGTTTCCACATCCAGGAATGTCGTCCATTTTGCGGGAGCGTTACGCTCTACCACACACAAACGATAAATATTCGGGGGGGGGGGGGGTCAAGTAGTTGCTATTAAATTTTAAAAACAATTTTTCAAACTACAATGGATCAAAATAAAAAAAAGGCAGTACCAATATCAATAACAATATGTATGTATGTATGTATGACCTTCTAGATTCCACTGTCTGGCAGTGATAGGGTGAAAAAAAGACAATGCTGTTGATTCTTGTTTCTGCGTCTGTCTTGTTTTCGGAACCTAGAAGGTGTTAGATCTACCGACCTTCCAAAGACCCTTTGCAGAATGACTGAGTACTTGCAGCGCATTCCGGAGTCAATTTCCATTCGGTGAGCCTCGCCTCAAAATAATATTAGAATCTAATAGATTCTATTATTATTCTCAGACTTTCAATTCATTTGACATATCAATATCAAAAAAATTGACCCGTATTTAATATATATAGGGTAACTGACGGCTTCGTCAGGTGATAGCGTTGTGGGCAGAATTCAGTTTGCCAAGCTCTACTGCTTATATTCCACTCAGAAACTCAATGTGTTTTAACTTACCTTGAAACGTTAAAGTTTTTCTGTTCGCATGAATGAATCACTCCATTAAAAACTCAAACATTTTTATTGTTTTTTCTGACAAAAATTAAACTGCCACTTTCACACATCTAGATATTTTTCCCGGCCGAAGAAAACTTCCACGAAACACATCTTTGCCGTTAGCGATATTTGGTTACGATTTTCTCGTGAAATATCAGGGCTAGTAGCAAAATAATAGTGACTTTAATGACTTTTTTCATTAAAATATTGACCAAATAGAGACCAGATAGTGCAAAATAGTGACCAAAAATATACAAAAGAGGGTTTTGAAATTAATTGTTGAACCATAAATAAACCAAAAAGTCTAATAAAATCTGTATCATAATTATTCAAAATGCATCTAAAATATTATTCACTTAAAGCTAAATATTAAATCCAGAATTAGTTAAACTGAACCCTGATCTAAACCTAAACCTAAGTTCTTAAATTTATCATAATTACTTACGCTACAGTATAACTAAAATTAATTAAATGAATCACCCTAAAGATACAATACGATTATAGCGAAACACATCCCAGACAACCAGAAGTCGCATAATATTGCGCGGATTACCTCGTAGAAAGTTCTATGGCACATCAGTATCGTATTGCTGTATGAACAACGTATGTGTTTAATCGCTTTTGGTGTTATTTTGCGAACTTCTTGCGATGAGTGTAACATACTCGCATAGTAATATACATAAACTCATATCATGCCTGTCCAAACTCATAGTAAACTCACAAGGTGATGATTATACGTATAAAGCAAAATCTCCAGTATCACGTCGTATTGCATATAAATTTAGTCGCAAAACCTATCATTTTGTATCACCCTTAATGACTAAACTCATGAAAACAAGTCTAGATAACTCAAAATCGCATATGTTTGCACGGGTTACCTCGTATCTATGGTACATCACTATCGTATAGCTGTATGAGCAACCAAGTGTTTTATCGCAAGTACCAATACTAATAACAATAGTAATAAAAATAATAATAATAATAATAATAATAATAATAATAATAATAATAATAATAATAATAATAATAATAATAATAATAATAATAATAACATTAATAATAATTATATTAATAACAATAATAATAATAATATTAATAATAATGATAAAAATTCTAAAGTGAATACTTCACCGAACGTCTAAGTCACGACCTCACGGCTGATAGTAGGATTAATCGAGCATCTCCGCAGAACAAACAATGACGATCAAGCTTCGTGTTGTGACACAGTGGCCGTGTCCTACACGCGACCTTGTAGATGCCACTTGTAGTTGACTTCCACTCGCTCGATCGTATGGTGGTCCGTGCTGCTAGCAGGGTAACAGCGGTGCGGGAGAATTATTCTTGCTGATATATCAGCTGCGTATCAGATCACTGGCGGGGTAGCCTGCCCCTACCAGTGTGCAGAAGATGTTTCTGCCGATATACTGCAGGCTATTGTTATCGCGCAGCACAAGAACTAATCGACAAAAAAAAAACACCCGTACGATAACTCGTGTATTGTTATTTTGCGAACTCAAACGGAGATGAACAATTTGCGTCTAATCGAGACGAAAGCAAAACAACGAATCTTCACACTGATGTGACAAACGTTAATTGCGCCGCGCTCAGCAGCAAAAAATTGAAAAAAAGGCAATAAAGCAAAGAAAAGTCAACAGAAAGCATTGGAATCTAAATAAAAAATTCAAAAATTCACGTAACCGCACTTGTAACAACAACCGGAATGATGTACCCACATACAGCTATTACAACTACAACAATACCAAAAATATTGACAACACCAACATCAACCACAACATACCTTCATGTAGTTACCAAAATTGCGACAGTACCAGAATAAATCAGACCAATCATAAACCTGTAAACAATTCTATCCCGGATAAAGAGCTACTAGCAGCAGCCAAAACAACATCTTCAAGGCCTTCAGTACAAACACAGCATGGTATTAGGTTCCAACGTGGTGAAGTACTGAATCCATATCGAGCAGATTGTCAACTTACACAATTAAACCTGGTCTCTACGATAGATGGTTCCGATTTGGCTAGCAGTACAGCATTTACTCCAGCTTCAAACTCTTCATCTACGTCGGCATCTCCCGTTTCACCACACTTACCCCGGAGCCTATCGTTTGCACCATGTAAAGCGTGTGCATGTAGGCATTCGTGTTTTGCCAGAAACTGACGGACCCCTTGGAGGATAACATAAATATAGAATTGACGGAATCCTCACAAGGAGAGGTAATTAGCTTTAGTGGAAAAGTAGTGTATTGTCAAAATATTAATCGAATGAAAAGTGCAAGCAAAATGCAGCAAATCTTCAAAAAAGTAAATGGCTGCCATTATGATGTCATTCTAGCTACTAAAACAAACTGGACAGAAGATATTAAAAGTGAAGAAGCCTTTGGTAGTGGGTTTAATGTTTTTCGAAGTGTTCGCGATTTGAAACTATCAGTAAAGGAAGTTTTTTCCTAGTGAAAAACACGCTGAAATTGAAGATGTTTGGGTAAAAGTTTTAATGAATAATGAAAAACATCAAAAACATGTCTTCTGCAGACTGTCTTAGGTTAAATGATACACTACACTTTATTTTTGATAAAATCAGCGAACTTGGACTTTATCAAATCAACCATGTTCGTAACCAACTTAACTGCTATCTGGATCTTTTATTCACCAACTGCACTGAAGATTTTTGTATTGATGTCGCCGTAGATCCATTATGGAGAAACGAAATATGTCATACTGCCATCGAGTATTCACTGTTCACTAACTCTCATAGACAGCGTTCCGGCGAAACCGACTTTGAGCTTGTTCACAATTTTCAAAACCTAAATTATCAAGAATTTGATAGGAGACTGAATGATGTAAACTGGCAAAATTCATTGAAAAATGAAAAAGATATAAACAAAGCTGTCGGTATATTTAGTAACAGCCTCTTCTCAATTATAGATGAACTCGTGCCCAAGAGAAAGAAAAAGATACAGGCAAGCTATAAATAGGGGAACTGCTCCATTATTCATCTCAGCCCGTATATTCATCTCATTCAACATGTAAACACAATTGAAAACAGGAAAAAACGCCTTTTTTCTTCTTAAACTAATCTGCTAATCCATAGAATGGATTCTTCTTAGTTTCACTCCTCATAAAGTATAATCTTCAAAAACTCACTTTAAAGCACTGAATTTGATATTATAGTCGGGCATCTGCACTCGAAAACTCATTTAATTCAATCACCTACCTCAGATAACAAAATCCGCGCATCGTTTATACGGCTACAACGAAACTCGTTCTGCAGCCAACCAAAGTTTGTTTCATCACTAGCGGACCACTTTTCATTTTAATCACTAAACAAAATCACTCACTACACAAAGAATACTTTAATCTTTGAAATGTTCACCTCAAATTTCCTAAAACAAGCTTGAATTAACAGAAATATATGAGATGAATTTCTGCACTTCCTAAATTTCAACTGTATTTTCATCTGTTTTCACTGCGTTGAAGAAAATCAAGAGTTGCTAAATCAGTTTCTGTTAATACGAAAAAATCATACTGAAAATGTTGAATTATTCCGACATAATTGACATAAATGGACAGCACTGTAGTGGTTACCTAAGTAACCAATTTTTCACGTAAACAACTGCAGCGGATATCTAGGTAACCTACTACGACGGGCTGCGGCTACTTTAATTCATGATAATGTGATTCATTCATGAATAACAGTGAGATGAAAATAGGGGCATTGTGAGATGAATAATTGAGCAGTGATTCAAGTTTTGAGATGGATATGGAAGCGTTGTGAAAAATGGTTTGTTCTACAAAATTCAGGATAAATTTAGCTAATTTTACTAAATATACAATGCCAAACGATTCCATAAGAGTACGTAAGCATATTTAGCTTATTTGTTCAATGATTTCGTGAAAATTTGGTGTTTAATCCGTGCATTCTTCGTGAATATCGGCTTAATGAGATGAATAATGAAGCAGTTCCTCTATCCGATATGGTACACACGAGAAATTAGAAATCTCAAAAACAGAAAACAAAAGGCACATAAAGCTTATAAGAAAGACAAAAGTTCTCAGAATTTTAATAACTATATAGAAATTTGCATAGCACTTGACGTAGAAATATCCTTAGCATATGAGAGTTTTAATACAAAAGTAGAAGCCAACATAAAATCCGATCCGAAAGCGTTTTTTAGCTTCGCGAACGAAAAAATGAAAACTTCTAATTATCCATCCCGCATGCAATTTGAAGACTTTGATGGAACTAATAGTGGTGATATTTGTAACCAGTTTGCGCGATTTTTTCAAAATAATTATAAAACATCAGGGGATACTCCAGACATAAACTATTTTTCTTACCTAAAAGAACAAGAAAATGACATATCAGTTGACAATATTACTGTACAAGAAATCTTAATGTCTCTTGGAGGCCTTGATGCCAATAAAGGAACGGGTCGGATAAGATACCGCTATCTTTACTTAAAAAACTTGCAACTTCATTTGTTAAACCCTTTTTTTGGCTCTTCAACCTGTTTCTCAAGTCAGGCGTTTTTCCGCTAGCATGGAAAGAATCATTTCTGAGCCCTATATTTAAGTCTGGTAAGCGGTCAGATATCAAGAACTATCGAGGAATTGCAATCATCTCGTCGATCCTCAAGATGTTTGAGGCAATCGTAAATCAAGAAATGTTCAGTCAAGTCAAAAATAGTATTTCCAATAACCAACATGGGTTTTTTAAAGGTAGATCTACCACTAAAAACCTATTAGAATTTGTGAACTTTTCTTTGGGGGCGATGGACAGGAATAACTTCATTGAAACTCTATAATATTCCGCTGCAAATTTTTAAGCTTAAACGTACGGGATTGAGAGCCACACTGCTAGCATGGATCGAATCGTACTTGACGAATAGAACGCAGTTTGTTTGTTTTAAGGGTAAAACCTTGACAGCAATTAAAGTCACTTCTGGTGTTCCACAGGGTTCCCACTTGGGTCCATTATTATTTATTATGTTTGTCGACGATGTCAATCTTGTACTGAATCGCGCCAAAGTACTCATCTATGCAGACGAACTGAAATTGTACATGGAGATACGTAACAACGTAGATCTGCAACATTTTCAGGATGAAATTAACGTTTTATTCAATTGGTGTGCCAAAAGTCTACTGGATCTTAATATCAAAAAAATGCAACATTATATCCTACTCGAAAAAACACACTAATCATGATTTCAGTTTCACTTTAGGAAATCAGTTGATTCAAAGGAGTTACAAGTTTAGAGACCTAGGCGTAATACTTGACTCAAAACTTATATTTGTGGAACACTATAATACAATGATCAATAAAGCCCTCAGTATGTTAGGATTCATCAAAAGGTTCAGCTACAACTTTAAAGACCCCTATACCATGAGAACCCTTTATGTATCGTATGTAAGATTTGTTCTGGAATATTGTAGTGTAGTTTGGAGCCCATATCTTCCCACACATGTAGCAAGAATAGAATCAGTTCAAAAACAGTTTTTGTTGTATGCACTCAGGAAGCTAGGTTGGAGTTGTTTAATACTCCCATCATATGAATCACGGTGCATGCTAATTAACATTGAAACGCTTGCAAAACGAAGAGAAATCGCTAAGGTCTCTTTTATCAACGACATAATCTCCCATCGTGTGAAATCAGAATACTTACTAGCGAGCTTGAACTTTTATGTACCTTCACGCATACTTAGAACTAGAAATTTGTTTCAAGTGGCTCCTCAACGAACAATGTATGCAACTAAAAGACCCTTGAACCAAATGATGAGCACATATAATCAACACTGTATACACATTGACGTAACTATGTCTAGGGCAGCAATAAGAAATGCTTTGAACAGAAGACAAAATTAACAATTGATCATATATGTAAATAAAACTGTATGTAGTCTACCTGATTGACGAAATAAATAAATAAATAAATTAACTAATTATTCATTTTACACACTGTTATGAACAGCGATTTTGGCAGATTAGGCAACATAGGTACAACACTAGAAACGCGGATGATGCTAGAACACCAAATTTTCTTTTTGGAAGATCACAGAACTCTCTGTTGTACAAAGGAATAAATTTTTTCAATTCGATGCCAAGACAGGTAAAACGTGCAGCAACAATGGCGGAGTTTAAAAGGCTTTGTATTTCACACATAAAGTCTGTTTTGTAGACAGATTATATAGAATTTTTTGTAAATTAATGACGAAGATTGTAAAATTTATGTATTTTTTTTTTTTAATTTATTGGGTAAACTAAGCTATTAAGTTCACTGATGATGATGGATTTTTGTTAGAATTAGTTGTATAATATTTAATAGTAGAGTTTAAAAAAGAGTCGACTACACATGTTTGAGCCACGCGCGCGTATACTGACATAGACAATCTGAATATTGAGTACATCAGGATTAAACCCCTGAAATTGAAACAAAAAGCATATCGGGTTGGAAAGTTGCTTTTTGGTATGAAATAGCATATATGCTGTTATTCTGATTTTTGATTTTTATCTGTATTTACGATTTTGAACTAGGGTTGGGAGAAAAAACTGAAAAGGCTTGGGTTCGCCTGTGGTCTGTAAAGCTCGTTATCGAGAACTATAGTATCACAGGATCTCTCTCGTAGTTTTGGATCGTTATCCAGAATCAATTCTGATTAGATAACACTCCTAAATGTTAGGTTCAATTCCTAACCAAGTCCAGATAATTTTCGGCTTGGAAACGTTCTGGATGAGCCTTGGATCCATGATGGTATTGGAAAATCGTTTTTTTATACTCATTGTTAAATCATTGGTATTCTTTTGAAGGGTTACTATGTCTGTATTAATAACCAGTCCGTTATTTGTTTGCCAACTGGTTACATTGTATGACTCTATATAATATCTTACTTAGATAAATCGACCAGCTCAACCCGATGTAGGGGTATGAGGTAGGACCATCATCATCATGATCAACACTGAACAGGAGTGAAGAGCACGTCAGCTGTATTTCCTGTGCGAACATTATTGTTTGGGGCTCAGCATCTAAAGGTTCGTCATAATGGGGGTACTGTCATACTATGGGTAATAATAGAGTGCCTATATATAACTAGAGTGGCGCCGTAAAGTAACGCTGGTAACACAGAACATCTTTTCTTTCTTCCCCGAACGAGTTTAATAGGTTGTCTGCTCAATTGTAATGACACTGAAAGTTAATTTTTATTCCAATTTTGACAATGCCGCTACTCTTTACATATTTACAGGCACTATACTCCAAACGCTCAAGTGAAATTTGATTCACTGATAATTGACGAAAATCTTCAACTTCTAATTCGTTTGAAAAATGTCCGCAAACGTCAATATCAACGTTCTCGTGACCCGGTTTTCAAAACTATTTATAAAGATTTACAGAAAGAGGTTAAACATAGGTTTACTCTTCTGAGAAATCAAAATTTTGAGACTAAAGTTGGAAAATTGAAACCAAATTCAAAACCCTTTTGGAAGCTGTCGAAGATTCTTTAAAACCTTCAAAGCCTATTCCAGTTTTGAAAGATGGTGAACGTTTTCTTATATCAAATGAACAAAAGCCTCAAAGACTTACTCAGCAGTTTGAGCGTGTTCATAACTCAAATTTGAATTTTGTGAGTCCAATTAATAATGTCAATTTGATTCAATTTGATTCAATTTCTTCCCAGAATTTTTTACCTACAGAAATGATTGAAACTAACTTGAATGAAATTAAATCAATTATTAAGAATTTCAAAAATATGAAAGCACCTGGTGACGATGGAATCTTTGACATATTAATCAAACATCTCCCTGAGAGCACAATGGAATTTTAAGTAAAATATTTCAATAGTTGCTTCAAAATTGCTTATTTTCCTAAATTATGAAAAAATGCAAAAATAACTCCGATATAAAGCCGGATAAGAATCCAGCTGAGGTTTCAAGTTATCGACCAATCAGTTTGCTTTCTTGAATAAGTAAACTGTTTGAGAGTTTTATTCTTATCAGAATGATGTCACACATCAACGAAGATTCAATTTTTGCAGATGAACAGTTTGGATTTCACCATGGGCATTCCACTACTCATCAATTGCTCAGAGTTACTAATATGATTCGAGCTAACAAATCTGAAGGTTATTCCACTGGAGCTGCTTTTTTAGACATAGAAAAAGCATTCGACAGTGTTTGGCATAGTGGTTTGATTGCGAAATTGCAAACTTTTAATTTTCCAATTTTTCTAATCAAAATTTTAAAAAATTATATTACTGATCGAACTCTGCAGGTTGTCTATCAGAATTCAAAATCTGATAGATTTCCTGTCAGAGCATATGTGTCTCAAGGTTCAGTCTTGGGTCCAGTCCTGTACAACGTATTCACTTCAGATCTTCCTGATTTGCCTCCAGGATGCACAAAATAAACGATATTTTATCGATATTCGATATTATCGATATTTTCTCGTCATAATATCTATATATTTGACCGATACTGGCGTATTTGTTATTATCGATATTTCGATATTGCGACTCGATATTGCTGTCCGATATTCTCGGTTGCCATTAGGGTTGCTGATATTTTATCGATTAGAATTTAAAAAAAATGTACTTGGCTCAGTTAAACATAGATTGTATCGTGCCGTGTCAAATAAACTATTTAAAAAAAAAAAATATTTTATCGATATTTAATATTATCGATATTCGCTCGTCATAATATCGATATTTTTGACCAATACTGGCGCATTTGATATTATCGATATTTCGATATTGCGATTCGATATTGCTGTCCGATATTCTCGGTTGCCATCAGGGGAGTGCTGCCGTCAAAATTTTGCTGCCGTCAACACAATATAAGATATTCATTGAAAGTGCACATTATACTGAAAACAAACGTTATGGGTTGGTATCTCCATTGATAAATATATTTATTTGAAAACAGGTCAATAGCAGTTAAAGGAGGTTTACTCTATTTCAGCTATTTTAGGGCAAAGCAACTTCAAAGTAGGTACCAGAATTGTTGGTACTAGAATCAATAAGTGGTAGATGGAAAATGTAAGCAGTTCGACAGAAATATGGTCGCCATACTTCCATTTTTATTGACAGCATGTACAGAGCGAATTTCCAGAATTTCGGGTGTGGAACTTCTCGGGGCGATAACCACCACATTAAACCGATCAAATGCAATGCCTTGGTGTTGCATTGGGTTGGCAGAATCGATGAATTTCAGTGAAGAATCGGTGTTGCCTAAGCGATAACATGAATGCACAGAACAGATATGCAACTTCGAACAAAACTCTGCAGCAAATCGGTGCCCAAGCTTTCGCATTCATTTTTTGCTGTTCCATCCTACATTGATTTTACAGTGCATCGTTCGAACAGTTCGCTTTAATAGTTTAAGCATGCACCAACAAATTATTATTTTTTGCTTCAATGACCAGGCAAAAAGGTGATCTTGAATAGTTGAATCTATCAAAATCAAGTTAAGACAGGATCGCATTCAAGAGATCTTTAAAGCGAAAATTCAGTAACAATTCACAATCAACGTCAATAGAACAAATTAAACTGAAAATCTTCGAACCATTCAATTATTATTTAACAAATTTTCTTGGATCGTACACCTCGCGACAGTTGAAGCTATTTTAACCTGTTAGTTGATTTACTTGAATATCTTCATTGGACTTGGAAACCGAATTTCTCGACCAACGGCAATATTTTTTTCTCGTACCGTTTTTTATACGGTACTGCTTACGACATTAGGTACAATGTAAAAAAATGATTGTCGTTAGTCTAGATATTTAGTTTTCAACTTGGGCAACAATGAAATTCATTAAAAATACATCTACATAAAAACCGTTGTACGTATGCGGGTGGTACTGTACGATTATCATGAAAAGGCACTCTCGTTATACCAGTACCAGGGATAACAAAGGATTCTCTCGGCGAAAAAGCGGCGAGATTTCATACAGTCCTTTTATTGAATGAATGGAACATAATCTTAATAAAATTTCGAGTGTAAAATGCGTTCTCTCCACCGCTAGATGTCGATACCTGAAATAAAGAGATTTTGTCTCATTTTTGGTTCTTCAGTTGAACAGATGTGCCTAAATCTAACCGTTTGTGTATTATTTGTCAGATAAGATTCAATCCATTCAAGTTGGCCTGACTCAAATCCCAGTTTTTTTCAATTTGAACATAAGCATGGAAATAGGGTAACCGCTCCATTATTCATCTCAACAGCTGGGTGCACCTATATTCATCTTATTTCTCTCATTTGTCCAATTTACCGTCGAATTTCTACAAATTCTAAATCTAAAACCTATTTGCTTCTCGATTTTCTCAAGTGGCTGAAAGTTTTACGTTTAAAACATGGTAAAATTTGACGATAAATTGATCAAAAAGGCGTGATGAGATGAATATAGGTACTGAGATGAATATAGGAGCGGTTACCCTATCTACTCTGTCAAAAGCTTTACAAAAATCCGTGTATAGAGTTTTCAAGAAGTTGCCTCTGTCCATAGACGCAAGAGAGAAATCAACGATTTCAAGTAAGTTGGTAGCCGCAGACCTTCCTTTGTAAAAACCATGTTGGTTACACGTTATGCGGTTCTTCACCTGATTAAATATTTTTTGGTTTACGATAGCTTCAACAAGTTTGGGGATACATGATATTATTGCAATGCCACGATAATTTTTGATGTCAGATCTCTTACCTGACTCGAAAATCGGTATAAGAAAAGATTTTTTCTAGACTGATGGAAATTGTCTGGACGTAAGGGATATGTTGAATAGCCAAAACAAGGGCTTTACGAAAGCAAGAGCAAGATTTTTCATAAGTGAGAGTGGAATTCCATCTGGTCCTGGACCTTTTGAAGCATCTAGTTCTTTTAGTGTTGCGAGGATTTCTTGAACAGTTATTTGTTTGACAGATACGCTATTTATTTGTTCATGCAAGTGCGAAAAGTACTCAAAGTCCCTGACTTCGTCGCTATTTTTATAAACGGTTTGAAAAAAAAAACTCGCAAACTTGTTGCAGATTTGTTTTGAGTCAGTACTGGCAAAGTATTCATATTGCATGCAAGATGGGAAGTTATTAGACTTCATTTTATCGTTAACAAATTTAAAAAACTGTTTTGGGTCTGATTTAATGTTATTTTCTACCCTTGTGTTGTGATTCTCATACGCTATAGATATTTTAGTATTCAGTTCATTACATATGTTTGAATATATGTCCAAATTTTTTTGGTCTTTACGTTTTTATAAGTTTTGTGAGCTTTTTGTTTCCTATTCTTTAAATTTTTAATTTCTCTGCAAAACCAAATTGGATCTTTAGAGCTAGCAATTTTCTTTTTAGATTTTGGTACAGTAGAGTCTATAACACCGTACAATGAGGATAAGTAATTATCAACCGCTTTGTTCATATCTGTTTCATTTTTTAGGTGTGATTGCCAGTCGATGTCAGTTAATTTACAATTGATTAGTTCAAAATTTGCTTTAGTGAAGTCATATATATCATGATCAGAGGGTCGTGATCTCTCGGTATCAATCATTAGCGAGTACTCAATTGCATCATGAAATTTTTCATATTTCCATAGGGGATATTCTGCTTTGTCAACACTAAAATCTTCCGTGCAATTGGTGAATAAAAAGTCTAAAAACCAGTTTTGCTCATTTAGGATTGAGTTAACCTGATGAAATCCAAGTTGACTAAATCCGTCAAAAATGAATTGTAGAGTTTCGTTTTCTACTACTACAGGAACTAAAAGCGATTCATTATCATCATTTACAATAAAATCAGCATCATTTTGATTGAAATCTCCATATATATGAATTTTTGAGTTAGTGTTGGCCTCATCATTCACTAATTCTTCTATTTTTCATATGATTGCTTTTTGGCAAAGTGAAGTGGAAAGTAAACTGATACGAAAATATGGATTTCACTCTTCAATAAAATTTTAACCCAGACATCTTTCAATTCGGCATGTTTCTGGGTTATAATTTGCTCAGAATCATGCTGAACCCCAACAGCCACAAGCACTCCTCCACCTGATTTCTTATCAGATAGCGATAAATCACGATCCTGAACACATTAAAAGAACTATTGAAAACTTCTTCACTTTAAATATCGTGGAATGGGATGAAATTGATAAGTGGGGTGAAATTGATCACCTGAAAATTCGTGATAAAAAAGTAGGAGGGAGGTATTCAAGACACGACCGCCTGACGTTGACTACGGAATTCTTATATTTCATTAAAACAAATAGAAGAGGGAATTGCAACTCCAGTATTTGCTGCAATTTTATCTAACAGTGCATTTTTGAATGCTGAGACGTTAAAACGTTATAAATAATAACACTTACTTAAAGAATGGATCCATTCTGTGCCGAACACGCATCAGTATCGGACGTGTTTGGTGATCGCTCCGATAGAATATAAAACAAAAGACGTGTGAACAAGTGTTGGCATTGTTTGCCTGGTCGAGTGAAATAAATCCGAGTTCAAGGTCGCGCCTTTGTGCAACTGTTTCGCATCGTGACTGCCAGCTGGTGCGTAAGCCGATTTGGCTGCTGGTTGAATTGTGCTACAGCAGTGGACGAGACACAAAAGAGGAAAAAGAAGAAGCCATTGACAGTTGAGTTGTATCGCTGTGTGAAGTGATCGCACACCTGGCTCGCTGCTGGTGGCTGTTTGGTGCTGCTGTATTGGTGCTGCTGGCTGTAACGGCTACAACTTCGAACGATCGGACTACCAACCTTACTGGAAGGGAGAAGTAAAAATGTACGTGTTCTTGTCGGCGCTAGTGCGCTAGACTTAGCGCGATGGATGTAGATCCCTCGCCTCCCGCGCCACCATCCCCGAACTCCTCTGACCCTGACCTTTCTGTTACCCCCTCCCCTGTTCATTCTTCAGTCCCCCCTCGCCCCAGGCTTTACCCAGACGGAGCCCAGGGCAGCTATACTGTCTATTTTCGGCCAAAGGCGGGACCGAAACGAAACAGTTGAACCTCTTGCAGATTTCTAAAGACCTGACGAAGGAGTACAAGGGCGTGACCGAAATTTCCAAGGTCCGGCCTAACAAGCTCCGTGTCGTGATCAGTAACCTGAAAGAGGCCAACGATATAGCCTGCTCTGAGCTCTTCACACGCGAGTATCGCGTTTACATACCCGCACGAGACGTGGAGATCGACGGTGTCATAACCGATTCGAGTCTGTTCGTTGAGTGTATATTGGAAAGTGCCAAAGGGTGCTTAAGAACAACACATGTCCCGATGTAAAGGTGCTCGACTGCAAGCAACTGCGGTCAGCATCGATCATCGGTGGCAAAACAGTATACACTCCGTCAGACTCGTTTCGAGTTACGTTCGCCGGGTCAGCACTACCAAGCCACGTCTCGATCCACCGGGTTCGTCTTCCTGTGCGATCATATGTGCCTCGCGTCATGAACTGCCTGAATTGTAAGCAGTTAGGCCACACAGCCGCCTACTGCTGCAATAAGGAACGTTGTGGCAAGTGTGGGGAGAATCATGCGGATGATTCCTGCAGTAAAAATGCTGAAAAAATGCATTCACTGTGGGGAGAGTCAGCATGAGCTCTCGACATGTGCGGTGTACATGCAGCGCAGGGATAAAATGAAGAGGTCTCTCAAAGAGCGTTCGAAGCGTTCTTACGCTGAGATGCTGAAGAAGACCGTTACCACTTCTCCCATTACATCAAACCCTTTTGATTTGTTGTCCTCTGATGAAACCGATTCTGACGATTCACCAGCGGGAACATCTTACGCCAATCCTGGGGAGTCTAGAAAGAGGAAAAATATTTCCTCTCCTAAACTTCCCAGATAAGGTCCTAAGATTTCTCAAAGTGAAATGAAAGTTACAAACAAACCAAACAGTGCTGCGGAAAAACCGAAGCAAACTCCTCCTGGGCTTGCAAATTTAAAGTCCCAGAAGGAGTTCCCAGCACTGCCAGGAACATCTAAAACCCCAGTTGTTCCTTTTGCACTCCCAGTTGATGAAACAAACTCTGGATTAGTGAAATTTTCTGACATTGTGGACTGGATTTTTGAAACTTTCAATGTACCCGATCCAATTAAAATTTTTCTTACCGCATTCCTCCCAACACACAGTGTTTTATTTTGCCGTTTTCGTGCGATTAATTGAATAGCGTTTCAAATGTTGATTATACCCATAATGTATGTTCGGAGAAGTTTCAAGATATTCAAAAATACATCTTCAAATGTAGGAATATGAGTGATCAATCCACCTAAAAGTGAATTAGAAAATTTATTTTTTTAACAGATTGAGATAGACGCATGATGTCTTCGGCAAAATTTTAGGTGATCTCAAAACAACAAACTTTGTCGAAAATACCATGCGCCTATCTCTTATATGTTACGAGCAACATAAAGTTTTCTATGAAGAGGTCCTGAAAATCACAATTTATTTATAACTTTTTTTTCAAATTTTTCCGAACTTTCAAACCTTCTACAAAGTTATCAGTCATTCCAATATGCATGTTTATACTGAACATTGTTATTTTTTATCTCCCAAAATAAAAAAGTTATTTGACATATTTCGATATTCTTGGGGATACTTTCACCTCAACCATCTCAAAATTACGCAATTTTACGCACGTGGCAGTTTCATACGATGAAATAACTATCCTTAGACTTTCAATTAAAGGTACACACTTTGGTATGTAAGAGTATGTAAGCAGCCTTTTCGCCTGTTTTTCAAAGCTATTCGGTGCCGATTTTTGTATACAAAAACTTAAAAATAAAGCAGTTTAGAGTTTCGAAAGTGGCCCCAAACGATCCTGAGCTGAACATGCATGCATGCTTTAATGAGGTAACAAAAAATGGAGAAAATGTTAGAAATAGATTAACTAAAAATTGAGTTTTTTCTTATATTCAGTTATATATTCAGTATTGTAAGCTATAAGGAAATGCCGTCAAATGAGCTGGCATTTGCGATGGGAATGAAGCTTCGGGAAGAGAAGCAAACGGATGCGGCTGAGCTGATTAATGAAGCTACCCAAACAACTCCTTCTTGATTAACTAGAATTAGGGATTCCTGGAGTAGAGCAGAAAGTCACCCAATCTATAGCTATACGGATGTGGAGGCTCTGGCACTCATGGTGGAAAGCGATTTGTCAGTCTAGCAGTACAACAATACTGGGCGCAAAAAAAAAACGAAATACAAATATTTATCCCCCTTACTATAGATTGCTAATTGCTAGAAAGAGTTACTATCCAGCGGATGAATTTGTCGTTATATCGGAAACAGATATTAAAATCAAACTGCAACATTTACTTGACTTAACAGCCGAGCGTATCATGGAGGTGAACGAAGGGAAATTAATCAATGTCACGGATGCATTTTCTTGTCCTCACTTGTTCCAGTTGGAGCTGCTTCGAAGCATCACGTTCTTTTCCAAAATCCACGTCCATCATCTACATTAAAACATTTTCGGAAGACGCGAAATCTCTGCTCGCTCCTTTTGAAATCGGGGAAGAAGAATAAATTGAATTTGAAAAAAGCTACTACAAAAATCGGCACCGAATAGCTTTGAAAAACAGGCGAAAAGGCTGCTTACATACTCTTACATACCAAAGTGTGTACCTTCAATTGAAAGTCTAAGGATAGTTATTTCATCGTATGAAACTGCCACGTGCGTAAAATTGCGTAATTTTGAGATGGTTGAGGTGAAAGTATCCCCAAAAATATCGAAATATGTCAAATAACTTTTTTATTTTGGGAGATACAAAATGACAATGTTCAGCATAAACATGCATATTGGAATGACTGATAACTTGGTAGAAGGTTTGAAAATTCGGAAAAATTTGAGAAAAAAGTTATGAAGAAAATTGTGATTTTCAGGACCTCTTCATAGAAAACTTTATGTTGCTCGTAATGTATAAGAGATAGAAACATGATTTTTTCGGCAAAGTTTATTGTTTTGAGATCACCTAAAATCTTGCCGAAGACACTATGCGTCTATCTCAATCTGATAAAATAATAAATTTTCTATCTCACTTTAAGGTGGATTGATCACTCATCTTCTTACATCTAAAGATGTATTTTTCAATATCTTGAAACTCCTCCAAACATACATTATGGGTATAATCAACATTTAAAACGCTATTTAATTAATCGCACGAAAACGGCAAAATAAAACACTGTGCAACAGTTAGATCATTTTTAAAGCAGTTGACTGCCCAATGGCCCCTCCTTGTAGCGATTGTATTCTTCGATGCCTTATTCAACTGCGTATATGAAGGATTCTATCTCTGTCTTACAGTAGAATTGTAGAAGTATTTTACCAAAAATTGATTCGTTTAAAGTTTTGATAAATAAAAACAAATGCGATGCATTTTCCCTTTGTGAAACTTGGCTTACTTCAAATATTGATCTCAACTTCCATGATTTTAATATTATTCGCCTTGATCGAGACACCCCATATGGAGGAGTACTTTTAGGATTTAGGAAACTTTTAGGATTAAAAAGTGCTATTCTTACTATCGTATTAACCTCCCCTCGATTCCAGGCATCGAAGTTGTCGCATGTCAAATGACAATACAAGGTAAAGAGCTTTGTATTGCCTCAATATATATTCCTCCCAGAACACAGGTTAGGCAACGGCTGCTCTTTGATTTAATAGAACTTCTTCCCTCGTCACGTTTGATTTTGGGAGATTTCAACTCTAATGGCGTGGCTTGGGGTTCTTCTTACAATGACAACCGCTCCTCTTTAATCTATAACCTTTGCGATGATTTCGACATGACTATTTTGAACAACGGTGAAATGACACGTATCCCGAAACCTCCAGCGCACCCAAGTGCTTTGGATCTATCCCTATGTTCGACGTCGCTACGGTTGGATTGCACATGGAAGGTAATCCTCGATCCTCACGGTAGCGACCATTTGCCTATTCTTATTTCAATTACAAACGGGACAACTCGCATGCGACCAATTGACATTCCGTATGACCTCACACGGAATGTCGATTGGAAGTTATACGAGGAAATGATTTCAAAAGCGGTCGATTCGATTCAACATCATCCACCACTTGAAGAATACAACCTCCTTGCGGGCTTGATTCTCGACGCCGCGTTGCAAGCCCAAACGAAGAAATATCCCGGCGTAACGATTAAAGAACGGCCTCCCACTCCGTGGTGGGACCAAGAGTTCTCCGATGTCTACACGCAAAGATCCGACGCGTTTTTGGGCTTCCAGAAGGGAGGTATACCTGGCGACTATTTACGGTATTCGGAGCTGGATACCTAGCTTAAAAGCTTGGCTAAAGCAAAGAAACTCGGATATTGGCGTCGGTTCGTGAACGAGACGTCGAGGGAGACATCGATGAGCACTCTTTGGAACACAGCCCGAAGAATGCGGAATCGCGTAACGGTCAACGAAAGCGAGGAGTCTTCAAGTAGGTGGATATTTGATTTTGCCAGGAAAGTATGTCCGGACTCTGTTCCTGAACAAAATATTGTTCGCGATGCATCTCCGGGCCACGACGCGATAGAATCACCTTTTACGATGGCAGAATTTTCAGTTGCCCTCCTGTCCTGTAACAATAACGCGCCTGGGTTAGATAGAATCAAATTCAACTTGTTGAAGAATCTACCCGGCAATGCCAAGAGGCGCTTGTTGAACTTGTTCAATAAGTTCCTGGAGCAAAACATTGTACCGCAGGATTGGAGGCAAGCACCTTCACTCGCCATCCAAAAACCAGGGAAACCAGCTTCTGATCACAACTCTTATAGGCCGATTCCAATGCTATCCTGTGTCCGGAAATTGATGGAAAAAATGATACTCCGTCGTTTAGACCATTGGGTCGAAACAAATGGTCTACTATCAGATACTCAATTTGGCTACCGCCATGCCAAAGAGACGAATGATTGTCTTGCGTTGCTTCCAACAGATATTCAGCTGGCGTATGCTCGCAAAGAACAAATGGCGTCTGCGTTCTTGGACATTAAGGGGGCTTTTGATTCCGTTTCTATTGACATTCTTTCGGGTAAACTTCACCGACAAGGATTTTCTCCAATTTTGAACAATTTCTTGCACAATTTGTTGTCCGAAAAGCACATGCATTTTACGCACGGCGATTTGGCAACTTTTCGCATAAGCTCCATGGGTCTTCCCCAAGGCTCATGTTTAAGCCCCCTTCTTTACAACTTTTATGTAAATGACATCGACGAATGTCTGACAAATTCATGCACGATAAGACAACTTGCAGACGACAGTGTAATCTCTGTTACAGGAGCCAAAGCTTCCGATTTGCAAGGACCATTGCAAGATACCTTGGACAATTTGTCTGCTTGGGCTTTACAGCTAGGTATCGAATTCTCTCCGGAGAAGACTGAGATAGTAGTTTTTTCTAGGAAGAATGAACCTGCTCAGCTTCAAACACAATTAATGGGTAAAACGATTTCTCAGGTTTTGGTACATAAATATCTTGGTGTCTGGTTCGACTCTAGAGGCACCTGGGGTTGTCACGTGAGGTATCTGATGAAAAAATGTCAACAAAGAGTGAATTTTCTTCGTACAATAACCGGACAATGGTGGGGTGCCCACCCAGGAGACCTTATAAGGCTTTACCAAACAACGATATTGTCTGTTATTGAGTACGGGTGTTTCTGCTTCCGCTTCGCAGCAAACACACATTTAATCAAACTGGAGCGAAAATAATATCGTTGTTTGCGTATTGCCTTGGGTTGCATGCAATCGACCCATACGATGAGTTTGGAGGTCTTAGCTGGAGTACTACCATTGAAAAACCGCTTCTGGGGCCTGTCTTCTCGTATTCTCATCAAATGTGAGGTCTTGAACCATCCTGTGATTGAAAATTTTGAAAGGTTAATCGAACTTAATTCTCAAACCCGTTTTATGACATTGTATTTCAATCACATGTCCCAAAATATCAACCCTTCTTCGAATATTCCAAATCGTGTCGACTTCCCGAATAAAGTATGATAACAGCTCTCAGGGCATCTGAATAACAAATTATGGCATTTTTGGATTCATTTTGTTTTTCTCTGTTATCAAAATATCGAATATCATGTTATAGGATTTGGCTTACTTGATAACAAGGCATCACATCATGTTGTTGTTCAACTTTACTCGGGTTATCAAATACTTTTGATTCTACTGTGTTTTTCGATACATCCATGATAGAAGAAACTCGTGGAATCCCGGATCATTTACGCGTGCAGCAGATCCCCAAATTTTTTTCCAATAATTATAGAAATATCAACTGCGACAATATGTTCTACACTGACGGGTCACTTCTTGATGGGTCCACTGGCTTCGGTATTTTCAATAACAATTTAACCGTCTCCCATAAGCTCGATAATCCTGCTTCTGTTTACGTCGCAGAATTAGCTGCAATTCAGTGCACCCTAGGGATTATCGAAAAAATACCCACGGACCATTATTTCATCTTTACGGACAGTCTCAGTTCCATTGAGGCTCTCCGATCGATGAAAGATGTTAAGCACTCTCTGTATTTCCTGGGGAAAATACGGGAACATCTGAGTGCTTTATCCGAAAAATCGTATCAGATTACCTTAGCGTGGGTCCCTTATCACTGCTCGATACCGGGTAATGAGAAAGCGTACTCTTTGGCTAAGGTGGGCGCAACAAACGGTGATATTTATGAAAGACCAATTGCTTTTAATGAATTTTCCGCATTTGTACGTCAGAATACGATCATCAGTTGGCAAAATTGTTGGGCCAAGGGGGAACTGGGAAGGTGGTTACATTCCATAATCCCCAAGGTATCGACGAGCCCGTGGTTCAAAGGGTTGGATGTAGGTCGGGATTTCATTTGCGTGATGTCCCGGCTTATGTCCAATCACTATAGATTTGACGCGCATCTCCATCGTGATGGGCTCGGGGAAAGTGGTATCTGTGCCTGTGGTGAAGGTTATCACGACATAGAGCACGTTGTTTGGTAATGCCCTGTACACCGTGACGCCAGGTCTAAATTAATAGCTTCCCTGCAGGCCGAAAGTAGGCAGCCGACTGTTCCTGTTCGTGATGTCTTAGGGAGCCGTGACCTATCCTACATGTCCCTTATATACGTTTTCCTGAAATCCATCCACGCCCTAGTTTAATCCTATTCCTTTCCGCCTACATCCAACCAAACGACAAGAACACGTTAAGACCCCGGATCCGGAAACAGCAACTAGACCCGCACGATACTCTCAGGGCCCGAGGGAGACAACCCAATATGCCAGTCCGTAATATCTTGGCCCAGCAGCGGAACATATTCAATATGCTGCTTACCTATGGCGATGGAAAACCATCAAACAACAAATCAGTGCTTTTAATGCAAAACATTCTTGCTTTAAGTTAGATTTAGTTTCAGCTCGTAAAAAAGGTCAACCTTTATACTTCTGGACAAACAAAAATAATAATAATAATAATAGTCGGCAGCGAGGATAAAAAAATTGCTTTTAGTTATTAAGATACTTTAGAAAGTAAACTACCAGATATAATTGGCGCCGTTAAACATTAAATTGTATTTGTGCCGTGTCAAATAAATTATAGATGAAGAAAAAAAAATAAAGAATGGATCGCTCTTATTTAATCGCCGTCATTTCATACATATTCGAATCAAACCTTTGTTCGTAGCTGCACTACCAAGAAAATCATTTAATTTAGCGAATTGGGTAAAATTTTCCTATCTAAGCAAAAAGCAAACTAAAGGAAACTATCTGAAATTGGAGACCAGTACGATTCAAGCGAAATTTTTAAATTTAAAAATTGTTTGACATTAAATCGATAAAGCTCATGCTAGGCTAGCTCCAGCCCAGCATATAACTTCATGTAGGTATTTGAAAACAGTGGAAGAGGTTGATTATAATATACGACCGCAAATTAACGTAGAATTACGACAGTCTGTCTTACGTCAATAAGTTTTTTGCAATAGCTTTGGAAATACACTCGATTAGGGTTAATCAATTTAATGGTGTGAAGCGGTCGAAATTCTGCTGTGATGTCAAACTATACCCGTCTTCTCCAAGACGTTACATCCTTAATAGTAAAGTGTTGTGAATTTTCAAAAACAGACTCAGCACCGTGAGCAGAACGTGCCGAACTTTTCTGTTTGAAATCGGATTGAATCGCAGTATCAACAAATTGTAATAAACATCACACTGCTGTGCATTATCAGCAGCATCAAACCACAGTTGCAGTTTAGTAATTACCATTCATTATGCTCTTCCAAACACCAGGGCCGGCGTTTCATGTGGGTAGTAGTAAACACTCGGAAAATATCCCTGTGGGTACTTACCCACACGGAATTATCAGACAAAACCAAAAAATATAATGTTTTCTATGTCCGAAACTTAAAATTGCCATGCACATGTGCGAGCAACCACTTTTCAATGGAAATCTACAGATTTCATGCAATTCTAAGCGATTTGCTATCTAACAAACAAAATTTCGATTTTGAAAACTTTAAGAGCTACTCTTGTGCATTTTTTTTTCATTGGTCAGAAAAGTGAGACTTTTACTACTCTAAGTAAAGCCTTACCAGAAGTCCGACACTTCGTGGACGGGCGACATTTCGTGGACGCCGGATACCCCCGTTTCGACATCTATATGATTTTGGCACTATTGGACAAGAATCAAAGCATCGAAAGTTTCTATGTTTCTATAGTAATGTTTTCTATGTCCGAAACTTAAAATTGCCATGCACATGTGCGAGCAACCACTTTTCAATGGAAATCTACAGATTTCATGCAATTCTAAGCGATTTGCCATCTAACAAACAAAATTTCGATTTTGAAAACTTCAAGAGCTACTCTTGTGCATTTTTTTTTTTCATTGGTCAGAAAGTCCGACTAAGTAAAGCCTTACCAGAAGTCCGACACTTCGTGGACGGGCGACATTTCGTGGACGCCGGATACCCCCGTTTCGACATCTATATGATTTTGGCACTATTGGACAAGAATCAAAGCATCGAAAGAAAATCCAGTTCCGAACGACCGACGACCCTGAGCGATAAGAAGCTCCAAAGGATGCTGAAGAGGAAGACCGAGGGAAAAGTGGCTACATCGCTACGTACGCTTGGTCGGACGGTTGCTGCCACCGGCCAAACTGTGAAAGCTGCCTGGCGAACATGGATGGCAACGACTGGCAGGGCGCTTCGTATTTTATTTCCTTCACGAAGAAGTGAGCTCCGAGGAAATTTTATTTGACACACCAAGTTCCTCAAGTGCTGCTGCGGCTGACAATTAGCGAGAAGGGGATGTTAAAGTTGCTCTTCTTTCGCTCCGGACTGACCGTGAACTAGGAAATTTATAGTAAGAAGTACCTGCCGGAAGTTGCGTCATTCATCAAGAAATACCATTGGGGCGGAAACGCGGTGTACTGGCTGGATCTGCCGTCGACCCACTACTCAAAGCAATCATTGGACGAGATGGAGCGTCCCCTAGCTGACCACATCCAGAGTTTCTTGACAAAACTGCAGAATAAGAACTACTCCAACTATTTTGAAGAACTCAAAATATGCCTACACGCCATGGCGATTGTTCCGGTAAACTACCGGAAAGCCACCCATTAACCTTCCCCATTCCTTACGACCCACTCGGAAACATAGTGTGACGCCGGCCCTGCCAAACACATTTAATAGCCTTGAAAATTTAGTAGCCTTGGTTGCCGCAATTGCAATTTTCATTCAATTATCGCATAAATGCTTCATGCTCAGATAGCGCGCGATATCCGCTCTGACATAACAAATTTTTCGAACGTTGTGGAATGGTATAACTGTGAAAAGAGGTGTGACTCAATCACATTTTTTAGTTTTCTTGATTTTTATAACCAATTTAAGCTCAACATCCTCCAAAAGAAATGTATTTCGGTTCTTTATGTTACCAAAACGGATGACCGGAATTGGTAAAACGGGTCCTGAGATATGACCGGAACATGTTCCGGTAATGTAATTGGGTGGTAATATCAAATATCTAGATCGTCAGCCAAAATTCACCAAGCGATACCTCAAACGACTTGGAACTTAAACTAGTTCATTCAACTGTTAAGGTCGTCTTTGGCCACTTAAAATGTAAAAAAAAGTCATGAAAATAGAACCAAAATCGAACGGGGTCTCTATTTTGCTGTTTTATATTTTGCTAATGTAAAAGAAAATCTAATTGCAAAATGCAAATACAAATGTGGAAACTCTAATATCAACATGAAATGAATTTAGGTTTCCTCTATACCGCTACCGCGGGATGCAACAAGGATTGTCATATTCATTTAGCTAGCAAAATATAATCATCAGTACAGATTGTTTAACTACCTGTTCAAAGATCTGTCGGTCTTTTAAATACTCTATATTTAGTTATTTAAAAAATCTAAGAAAACAAAGTGTAGAGTTCAAAAATAAACAACGCATTTCATCTGTACAATGTACCAAATTTATATACACTACTATCTGCTTCTGCCGACACATAAAGAATTTTGTTGTCCCCGGCGGCGCAGCATATTTTGCAGCACCCGAATAATCATATTAAATTCTGATATTTGCTTCCATACGAAACAAGCAGAATAAGATGACAATTCAAACGGCAATTTTATTGTGCTCCACGTATTAACCCAACACGCCTCACTGTGCATCGACAGCGGCAATGTAGTCTTCACTTGGCTTCGCTGCACACAAACGAATATCGAGTTCTTCTGCACTGATAGACGACGAGTAACCAGCGCTCTATTCATATATTGCTCGGTGCAATACTGTTGTCTGTTTTCCTTCAAGACATCAGTTTTAATAACATTCTAACAACAGAAAGTTAAATTGTCTGATAGTGGAGATGGTTACGAACTCTCCGAAAAAGCTTCACCTTCAAGACATCAAAATAGTCTAGGCTCATGGAAGCAAACATTAGTTGACCTATTGGGACGGGGAGATTCTGTCATTTTTTTTGCCACTGCCATACGGGATATCACAGTAGGCAGTTGGTGTCTACTCATGAAGTCTGTGCCAGGCGTGCTCGCATGTGATTGGTACATTGTTCATGATAAATTGACCTTGAAACTTTTATGAAATTTTCACTGTTTAACAATGAAGTTATAATGATAATTCAAGAATCACAAAATTGTCCATCATTTTATCAATCCAACGACATGTTGATTATTGCGATCCATCATGTGGTTACATCAGTATTACCGTTTGAAATCTTTCATTCCGACGTTACACCTTGGTTCTAGTTTTCCGCAGAATGTATCTCAATATAATGCGGTTAGATGTAGTCCTACGTCAAAAACTGTCCCCGTCCCCGTATTATATTTCACAACAGTAACAACACTGGCAAGTTTGTTCAATTATCATTATTTCGGATAACCATTCGCCGATGATTCTAGTTCTCTCGTTTTCTCTAGTAGATTTGCTCCCATTTCCAATAATTCTGCAGCTATCGAAAACTCCATAACAGCCGTCAGATAGACAGGTGCTTAAGTATCAACGCGCCCAGCGCGATCAGCCAGAAATTGAAACCCGGCTTTTCTTTCTCCATCACGATCAGCATCCACATTCGTGTGATATCGGTACAGTCATGGAATGAACAAAGCACGTGTCAAAATCCTTTGCACAGTAACACGCAACACCGTGATGTTATACTGTTGCTTGCCTGCTATATGCTTTCATCCGCCACGTATAGAATAACTGCATATGTACAATACGCAACCGATAAAAAGAAGAATTCAATTGTCTTCCAAAACACAGAGAGCTCTATCGGTCTGGCTCCGTAGGCTGCCAACATGGAATGAAATTAATATTTTGTGCATTCGCATTACGAACCAGAGACAGGAAGAAACTTGAAATAAAGGCGGAGTCTTGTACTTGTAAGACTCCGCCTTTATTACAAGTTTTTTTTCCATTTTGTCTCTGGTTCGTAAGTTACAACATAGCTCTAAAAAATATCAGGAACAGAATGCGACCTCGAGTAAACAAAAACAATAAATCGTTTACACAGTCAGATCGGTTGTATCCGTTAGTGTCGACTGTGCTTGTGAAGAGAGGTGGTGATTGGTTGCTCGGTATGATTTAGACAATCGATGTTATTTATCAACTTTTCAATAGTGTAGCCCAAACAATAGGTTATTTTTGTTGCATACATTTAACCGTAAAAGAATTTCTGATCGGTTGATGCCAAAACCTCGAAATTCTGAAAAGAAATGACTGATATATAAGCGCTCAAAACCTGACCACTTTTTCCTGGTTTTCCCTGGTCAATTACCTTAAATTTGGAGAAGTGAGTAAAGTTTGATAAAAGCTCAAAAAATGTAATTTTCAACAATGATCATTCCATACCATTAAAAAAATACTGATGAATTCGCCGGAAACCACAAAGATTTTAATTTAAGAGCTAGTTTTTGAGCTTTTGCAACAAACCGAATTGAAATCGGTCTAACAAAGATCAAATAAGAGCAAATTTGGCAACAAGTAACTCGTGAACCAAAATAAACAAACTTTAACCTGAAATATCGTTAATTTCGTTCCTAAACTAGCTGTAAATAATATTTTTCTGTACAGAAATCATCATTTATCTTTAGCATATCGAAAAAAAAGCACATTGCCAAAAGAATTATGAATTTCACTTGTGATCAATTTCACCCCAATTTACCTCATAGTACCTAGGGTACTGGAGGGTAATTTCGGCATGCTGGTAAATTGGGCCTATGTCTCAGTATTTGCCTAGCATCTACGTTCACGAGAAACATTACACAAAATGTATCATAGATAATCATATTTTTGAACAACGGCTAGCTAATTTATTATTTTTTGGTGAAAAAAAACCATAAGTTGAGCCTTTTTCATGCAATTGTTTCACTAACCTTCTTTTTTCTGCCTGACTTCAAGCCTCGTCGAATTCGGCCGAATTAATACCATCCACCGCTTACACTAAAAGACATCTCGTTCGCCAATTTTCCGATGCAAAATTTTTGGAATTTATCCACTGAATGAACAAAAATTTTCATTGTATATCTTTTTATAACACTTACTTTACCAAAAAATTATACATTCTGCTCTCATTTCTGCTTATCTTCGAAAAAAAACACGATAAATTTGCCTGGTTCTCTGAAAATATTCGCGATTGTAATTTCGGCACAGTCTTATTTCTGAACACAATTCACACTACTACATTTATACATCCAGAGCTGCTAGTTTTAATTTCATCATTTTGAGTAAAATCTCTAATACTGAACAGATTTCGTCTACCAACTAGCACCCAGGCTAAAACACATACACGCTAATTGGCTTACACCCTTTTGCAAATTCAGGCAATTATTTTTGACAGGTGTTGCAGAATAAGAACACAGATACGTAAAGCTGTTGTTTTGTGTTCTTGTACAGGTACCGAAGTGTCTTTATGACATCGAAAACATATTTTTAATAGTTAATTAGGTTGTATAAAAGGACACGGCTATGAATCTCACGACGAGCCGCTGCGAAATCGCGCAGGCACCGCCAAAGAAATTGGCAATCGAGCCGGCTCTGCCAATGGATTTGTCGCTAAAAAAAAATTCTGTTGTGAATGCTTCACATTTGGAACCAGCACCCGTTTTGAACAATCCGCAGCGTGATTTGCAGTCATCTGTGTTGACGGAATGTGACCCGCTGCTGTCGCAAATATCTCAATGTTCTAAATCGCTATTCTATAATAACAATACAGGTGAGTTATACTGAACAATCTCTGTAGTCTGTATGTAAGTTACCTAGTTAGATTTGAATGAAGAAAAAACAAAACTCAGTCGTGCAGACGACGGTTTAGCTTTCATACATTGATTACATAGATTTCTTTATATTATAGTGCTAAATACAGAAATATTTATACTGAGTTGGTTTTCAGGAAAACAGACTCATCAACGATACAGTCAGATGCATTTGAATAGCGTCGTGGAAAAGGTTCGCTGTAAGACTTTAACTGTGTATAAAGCTTGGAAGTCTTTCGGTATCCCACGAACTACAATACAATATCGTCTCAGCGACAATTATAAACATAAGGGTTCAAGAGGTCCCAGAACAGTGTTTACTGTAGAGGAAGAAAATAAAATTGCCAACTGGTTGCTGGAGATGCAACGAAAAGGGTTTCCTGTTACCGTTGATAATTTGAAACATAAAATATCCAGCTACTTAGAATCAAACCCCAGACAAAATCCATTTCGAAAAAATGTTCCAGGTAATTATAAACAAATTTGTTCACTTGAGAAGACAACATATTGCGATAGGGGTTCTTTTATTTGTAGTCTCGTATCGTGTGATATAAAAAAAAAAGAGATAGGAAGAATAAATATTTCTATCTTGCATTCACTTTTTCAGGGAAAAGCTGGGTTAAAGGTTTTTTTCAAAGGCACCCAGCGCTCACAATTAGGAAACCAGAAGCAGTAACGAAGGCCAGTGCATGTGTGACTGAAAAAGATATTAAAAATTGGTTTCAAACCGTGCTTGATTATTTCACGGAACACAATTTGATAGATGCACTGAATGATGCCTCACGAGTCATTAATGGCGATGAAACAGGATTCCTATTGAATGCATGTCCATCACGAGTTATTGCCAAAAAAGGAGACAAGAACATACCCATTATAGAGATTGCAACAACTAAAAAAAACATTACTGTTTTGTACTGCTTTTCTGCCGATGGATATGCCTTTCCACCAGATGTCATCTTAGCATACCGGCGGCTGCCTAAGGATATTATACGTAGCTTTCCTGGTACTTGGGGACTCGACACTAGTGACAATGGATGGATGACTACCAAAAATTTTGTTCTTTGCATTAGAAAATTGATTTACCCATCGTTAGTAGAAAGGAAAGTGAAATTCCCTGTTATTTTTTTCATCGATGGCCATAAGAGTCATACGGCATTTGAAGCCGCGGAAGCGTGCCTAGAACTCGGGATCGTGCTGGTAGCTTTACACCCTAACGCAACTAGAATCATACAGCCTGCTGATGTAGGCATTTTTGGACCATTGAAGAAAAGCTGGAACAGATGTGTGGAAAATGTCCGACAGCAAGGCTATGAAATAACGTTAAAAAAATTTGGACCAATACTAGAGCAAGCCATGAGTGAGTCCTTAAAACAAACAACAATAATCAGTTCATTCCGTCGCTGTGGAATATTTCCATTCAACGCCAATGCTGTAGACTACAGTAAGTGTTTGGGAAAATCAGTTGATCGCGGTAACGGTATGAACTTACTATCATGTATATTTACTTTCACTTATGTCATGGATATATTTTCAGGTTCTTCTTCAAACTCTGAGCTTGGAATTTTTAATGACACTTTGCAAAATACTTCTCAACCTTCAACGTCGAATTCGTTGTGGCCAATAAATGAATCAGAGGAAACACATCAATCAGTGAAAGAAAGAGATTTGAATTTTTCGAGAGTTTTTAAAGAAGAGGCCGCATATAAACTCATTCAAATTGAGCCTCAAAGCACAAAACAGGACCTCATTGCGGACGAAATTAAAAATATAAATATAAAAAATTAATAAAAAATCTTTTAAATTGATTGTGACTCATTCGTGTAAAATTACTCTCCCAATTTTGTTATAAAATTATGAACAACATTTATTATTCTCGTTGTTCACAATAAAAAGATGATAGCTCATTTAAAAAGTACGAACGCTGTTGAGGCAGTAGGAATTCAACAATTTGGGAAAAAGTATTGAAAAAAGCGGATTTTATTCTAATTTATCATACATTATTTTTCTTGCTAAACTAAATGGAGAAAAGTATAAAATATCTTGTGAATGGTGAAGAAAAAATTATCAGATTCGGAACAAAGATGTAGAACAGAAAGTAAGAACGTTATTTTTTATCGAACCAGAAATTGAAAACAAGAATTTAAAAAACAAGTTAGACCCTTTTCATATTTTTGTAACACACTTCATTACATGTCCATGTGTTGGTTATATGTTTTTATTTGAAATTAGCCAATCATCACCATGCCGGAAATAGGATCGAAACAGAACCGAAAATAGATTTTTTAGACCGAAAATACACGCTTGGAGTAGTTTGCTTTCTGTGGATATAGTTTAATTTTGAAAACGTCTGGCAATTTTCAAAATACATTTACTTATTCACAGATTGTTCGTGATTAAGGTGATGTAAAACACGTTACTATTGAATTGACAATTAGTTTAGTGTTGCCTAAAATAATCCAACGCGTCGCCTAATAGGCCGAAAATAGGTCTTTTACCCTGCATGAAGTAGACGATAAAAATTTCACCAATAGCCATAGAGGTACTTGTTTTAAAATTATACTATTTCGGGAAAAATGCACATGAAGCTAATTAATTGGAAATTTTTATAAAAAGTGATCAATTTAACCCCGTTCCATGGTATCTATGTTCCAGTTCGTTTCCGTTCATTCTGTTATCCTATGGTAATAAATTTTGAGCGTACTGCGCATCCTGTTGAAATTTTAAGCATAAATAAAAACGGGTTCAATGATGGCAATTTCGGTCACGGGTTTTTGCCTTTCTCCTAGAAAGGTATAGCAATCACTTGCAAAACCGAGAGAATAAACATGCTCCAAAGGGCCGAATGGCATATATCACTCGACTCAGCTCGACGAGCTGAGCATTTTCTGTATGTATGTGTGTATGTGTGTGTGTGTATGTGCAGATTTTTATTCTCACTCACTTTTCTCAGAGATGGCTGAACCGATTTTCATGAAATTAATTGTAAATGAAAGGTCTTGTTGCCCCATAAGACCTTATTAAATTTCATTGTAATCGGATTTATAGTTTACAGGTTATGTATCAAAACGTAAAAATCATGAAACATCATTATTTCAAAAACTACTAAACCGATTTTAACAAAATTGATTTCAAATGAACGGGCTAACCAAAATACCCTTAACTTTTGAACTTTATAAAGATTGAACTTATGGTTCAAAAGTTATGGAAAGAAACGTGTTCTGAAGACTGTTTAATCTCACTCATGTTTCTCAGAGATGGCTGGACCGATTTTCATAAAATCAGTGTCAAATGGAAGGACCCTATTGATTTGTTTTGAATCCAGACTATTACTTTGCCTGTTATGTTCAAAAATGTGAAATCCAGCTATGAAAAGGAACATACTCCGACGACTACTTGGACTCACTTATTTTTCTCAGAGATGGCTAACCTGATTTCAACAAAATTAGTATCGATTGATAAGTCTAGCTGCCTCATAACACCCTATTGAATTTTACTGTAATCGAACTGTAACTTCGTCTGTAATGTACCGAAATGTGAAAATCACTAAACTATATTATCGCAGAAACTACACAACCGATATGATCAATATTATTATCAGATGAACGGGTTAGTAGAAATGGTACCCGACGGGTTCGGGTCGGGTTCGGGTTTGAAAATTTTTGAAAGTGTCGGGTTCGGGTTGGGTTCAGGAATTGAGAAAAAAAATATATTCGGGTACGGGTCTAGTTTGGGTTTGAAAATGTCGGGTTCAGGTCGGGTTTGGGTATGAAAACCCGCAACCCGTTTATAAAATCTTTGAAATCTCGGGTTCGGGTCGGGTTCTGGTTTCACAATTTCGGGTTCGGGTCGGGCTCGGGTTTCGACCGAAAAAAAAACCGGGTTCGGGTCGGGTACGGGTTTGAAAAACATCAAACCCTACCATCTCTACGGGTTAGTTAAGGGCTAACTGATGAATTATGATTAAACACGTGGTTTCAAAGTTTGGCTGCCCTGTACGTTCCCATTTCATTTGATTATAATCGAACTTAAGCAACCGTTATGTATTAAATTGTTAACAAAACAACGAAAGTCTATTATCTCAAAGATTACATGACTTATTTGAACATAACTAGTGTCATACGAACGAGTCATCTCTCCATACTGGGAGATATTTAGTTATTTTGGTTGTTTTCCACAAACTAAAAGTGGTCGTCTTTAAATTCAAAATGGTGTCCAGGGTCATTGTTTGGTTTCTATGCATCGTCTCGATTACGGAAATATCTATATTGAGTATTATTCGGTCATTTTTGACTGTTTTCTAGAAGTTGCCATTTAGCAATTTAAAATGGTGTCTGAGGTCAATTATTAGCTCATTGCATCATTCTGGTTCCAGAGATACTCATATTGGATAGTATTTGGTTATTTTAGTCTGTTTTTCACATACCGAAAGTCGCCATCTTGGATTTCAAAAATAATTTCTGGCCTCTGAGCGTCATTCTGGTTGAATGTTTTTAAAGGTAACAAATATGTCCATGATGGTTCGACGCCCCTCCCTCTTCTGGAAGCATATGTTCGTGGGAAACAGCCGTAAATGATCGAATAACACCCAATACCGAAATCGCCATCTTAGAATTCAAAATGGTATCTGTGGTTGATTTTAGCTCCTGTGTATCATTCTAGATCCAGATATTGTTATATTGGGTGGAAATCGGATATTTTTGGCTGATTTCCAGAAACCGGAAGTTGCAATCCAAAATGTTGCCTGAGGTCGATTATGGAACATATTTGTTACCTCTAAATTAAACCGCAAAATTTGGTTCCATTTAGTTGGTTAGCTCTCGAGATGTGCAGAAGTTTGTGTTTCATTTGTATGGAACCCCTCCCTTCCAGAAAAGGGAGGGGTGTCGAACCATTATGGACATATTTGTTACCCCTAAAAACCTTCACATGCTAAATTTGGTTCCCTTTACCCGGTTAGTTCTCGAGATGTGCAGAAATTTGTGTTTCATTTGTATGGAACCCCTCCTTCCCAAAAAAGGGAGGGGCGTTCAACTATTATGGACATATTTGTTACCTCTTGAAACATCCACATGCCAAATTCGGTTTAATTTGCTTGGTTTGTTCTTGAGTTGTGCACAAATTTATGTTTCATTTGTATAGGACCCCACCCTTCCAGAAGATGGAGGGGTCTCAAACTATCATAGGAACCTTTATCGGCACCAAAAACTCCTACCTACAAATTTTCACGTCGATCGGTTCGGTAGTTTTCGAGCTTATATGGATCAGACAGACAGACAGACAGACCGGACTGCATTTTTATATGTAAAGATTGCAACATCAATATTTTAGAACCTTAAGAGTGAATATTCATTTATTGGATTGAAGCGTTCATGTAAATCTATTTTTACAACTAAAAGTTTGAATGAGAAAGGCTGGGTCTGACCGCTAGGTGGATTAATTTAGGTTTTTAAAACACGTTTTACTATGTCAAAGCCGACGTTTCAACGATATATTTCCTATTACCAGCAAAAGGAGGGGACATCTATGGGGAATCCTTTGTCACCTGCTTAAGCTGATCTTGTAATGACCACATTACTTGATGATGTGCTTGCGAAGATCGATGTACACATTCCATGTATTAAAAAATACGTCGACGATTTGTTCACCGCTCTCCCAGCTGAAAAGATTGAATTTGTGAGGAACGCTCTCAACGTTCGACTCACATATTCAATTCACATATGAGGTAGAAAACTGCAACCGAATACCGTATACGGCAACCGGTTTTATTAGGAGAGTGTTTCGATTATAGACGAACAAATCGCTCACGGAAAACAAGCAGATAGTGGGTGAGCACTTGCTTACTAACAACTATCCGAGCTCACTGATAAATCGGTTAAGGGGTTATATCTACCAAATGCTCAAAAAAGCAAGGCTTTTTTCATGATTTTTGCCTTTCTCCTAGAAAGGTATAGCACTTGCAAAACCGAAAGTATAAAAGTGCTCCAAAGGGTCGAATGGCATATATCACTCGACTCAGCTCGACGAGCAGAGCATTTTCTGTATGTGTGTGTGTGTGTATGTGCAGATTTTTATTCTCACTCACTTTTCTCAGAGATGGCTGGACCGATTTTCATGAAATTAATTGCAGATGAAAGGTCTAGCTGCCCCATAAAATTTCATTGTAATCGGATTCTTAGTTTGGAGGTTATTGCTATTTTTGTTACAAAATGGCGGCTGTGCAGCGATTGCCGTGAACCGCTTTTTTTTAAAGTTGTTCCGCGACGAGCAGTAGAAGTCGTGCCCAGCTCCACCTATAAACAAAACAATTTTTTTTTCATTATCTACATGAGTGTCGCTAGTGAAGTACACATGATTATATTTTTAGAATTTTTCGTCGCAAAATGGCAACGGTTTGAAAAAAAAGTTCTGTTTCTAAAAAAAAATCGACTTTGATTGTTTATAACTTTAGTTGTTGTTAATTAATCGCTTAAATCGTGTGTACTTCACTAGATAATCTAATGAAGAAGCTACAGTTAAAATTTCAAGTCAATCGGATGTAAACTTTTTCAGTTCTACTGCTCGCCGATTTTGAAAACATGGTTTTGTGAAAAACGCGTTTAAAGTTTCAAAATGCTATAAATCTTAAGAATCGCAATAACAAAGCCCCTAATAATTTTTTTACCTTTAGTCAGCTATTCCTGCGCCGTAAAATTGTCCTTTCTGGGTTTTATTTTCCACTTCTTACTTTTTGTCATCTGATGTATGGCTGCGCCTAGCCTCTTTCGCGATGTCGGACATGCTTAGCGACTTTGACACAGTTGGCGCCCGATCCCACGCAAAACTCAAACTTGTCACAGATTTAAGTACTTTTGAATATAACTCACAGTTAAAAAGCATAGCATAGCATATTTGATCGCCCGTGTGTTGCCCGCGATTGACCAGAATCAGCTGAAATTGCACAAAGAACCGTCAAAATGGTGCCTAGGAGTAGCAAGCCATTTTCAGTGTACAATTCCTGGTGATTTTTCTTTTCACTGGTCAATAACGTAGCTGGCCACGCCCAATGCAGATCAATAGAGGAAGGGATATCGGGAGTGTTAGTTTAATACTTGTTGCTACTAGAGACCGAGGAATCCTCTGCATCATCCACAAGTATCAAAGGAAGGAATAAGTGTTAGTGGAAAGGAATTGATCTGGATCCATCGAGGTTGATGGTGCGATCTTTTCTACACAATTTCGCGCCCGATATGGATATTTCTCGGTCTCTGCGCAACCGGCCATCAGAAGACGATATAAATAGAACCGCATCACGATCGCTGTATCGGCATATAGAAGAATCGAAGTTTCTAGGTATCATCGGCAACCAATCGTTAACAGTCTGTATCACACCAAACTTCGCGTTTCATCCCGTGAACTATTAAAATTTACCTCGAAACGAATGAATTTCGTAAAACGCACCGCACGCCGAACGCAAACTACTGGTACCAGCTCAAAGAACCGTTAGAGCGAGTAAAAAAACCCACAAGGCACACCAGAGCATTAAACGATGTAATGGTCATTGAGCTCCGAAACCGCTGTATTAAGATAGTTACACTGAGCGCTGTCAAAATAACGTGCGCGAAACTGAGCTGACTTCCCCGAAGTGAACAATAGCGTGCCCACTGCACTCCGGAAACCCCTAGATAAACAAAACTCACCCGGGCCGATGACGCGTTTCACCGGGGCATTATGGACGACCGCTCCATTTTCTCCTACCGACGCATACGCGACACGACGTTTCGCACAAAAGACACCTACTGAATATAAAAACTGACAAAGTTACATGCATTCACAGCCCAAAAACTTAAAAAAATGCAAATAAGCATATTAAACAAAACAGAGTCCCAAGTTTATTATTAAAATGCCAAAATAATTGCAATCAAAGTTCAGTTGTCGTGAACTATTTTCACGCCCAAAACGACTTCAACATAATTAAATAAAAGTTACTTATGTATATCAACATTTGTCCAAAAGCTAGGAAAATCATAAAACAAGAACATAGAATTGAATAAAATGTCACCGCCCTGCCAGGGCTCACAATTGTAGACGATGCATCAATCGCATGCCGCATTGTCATGCTCGAATAATAAATTTTGAAACTATATTGTAAAACTGCCAATTTTGACCTGTGAGAGTGCACCGTACAATCTGGTTTGTAAATATAAAAAAAACTCCACCCGCAACCGAAAAGCTACCACACTTTGTGCACCCAACAGATGACACATTTACACTTCTGGCAAAGTCCTAAACCCGCTAAAACCCACTACACACAGAGCCTATGCATTCTTAAAATGTTTGATACAAAAACTTATACTCATCTGTTTTATTTTGGTTATGCCTGTGCCAGCGAAACAAACGCCGACAAACACAGCGCAACACTAATCTCTTCGCTCTCTCGCCAGATATTATTGTTCTCTTCGCTCACACCGCCATGCATTCCATTTTCGCATGTTAATAACGAACCGCTAGTTAGCGCGACGCACAAAGTAGGCACTCACACTCACGCAACTTAGCTGGCCTTACAATTTTCAATTGCAATTCGAGGAAAAAATACTATTTTCACGCAAAGAACACTGTGTTTTTCACAAAACCTTCACTTTTCTCACTTAGACAAAGCATCACAGATCACAACTTGACACTTTTTAACAAGTTTGGCCACTTAATTCACTTATAAATTAATAACTTAAACAGATAGCTTTCGGGGCACGTATTATTAGTTAGCCGTGATGCCAGCCTCTCCTGTATTATACTCATAACTCACAGTTAAAAAGTATAGAAAAACTCAAATAAAGAATGTACACAATGAGAACGGCTGATCGACTTAACAAAGGGAAATTGTGAGTAAACACGTTCTGTAGAGACGCTAAACGGTCGAAATTTGATGCAGAGACCTCTATACTTCAAATTTGAAACACGATAACGATCGTAGGTAACTTCTGCTAGTTTACAAAGCCTCGAAATAAAAAGAAAAACGAGCATCGCCAAATTAAACGAAAAATGTGATTTTGGAGTATAAAAGTTATTCGGTAAAAATTGATTTAAACGAACTTTGAGTTTGGATCTGTACTTGAGTGATGTAGATTTTTTGGACTGGCAGCACAGTACTGGCCGGCTGCAACGTGCTTTTCAATCGTTCCGATAACTAGTGATTTTTCAGTGATTTTGGTGTTAATATATCGTTAAATATATGTAGGATTCTCTATTTCGGGTCGCCGCGTGTGAAATGTGTAAAGTTCGTCCAAAACAAGCTGTCTTGCAAGCGAAAATTGAATTTAAAGATGTGTTTCTTTCGGCTTGTTTTCTACTTTTTTTTTCGTTACCTCGGTGACGGTGACGGTGTGAGGTGTTAGTATGCGAGCGAGAGTAAGAAACTGACAGTGAGTATTTGGCAAAAAAAACCGTTCTATACCAAAGAAAAAATATTTCACAAGTGTTTCTCGTCTTGAGAAATAGTATTCTCAGCTAAACATCTGAAAAGCCCAAAAGCTAAGTATTCCTTTTTAACCATTCAATGTTGTTTACTTACACTCATAGCCGAAGTCTATCAGTTGAACACTCTGCATAGCTTTTGATTGCTCGTGTGTGCAAATCTGATGCTATCGATGCTGTTTTTTTTCTTCGTTCGATTGCTTGGTTCAAATGTTCGATAGTATGTGTGTTGGCGTTTTTCGAGTGGTTTTCGGTGAATAAGATATATCATATATAGTACGTTGGCTGCTTGTTTCCATGTCTCTGGTACGTGGTTTATTCATGTCGGCAGAGAACCTAGTACATGAATAATTCTTCCTCTCAGTACCATGGGGGGTTTTTTGTTTTTATTTGGTGTAGACCAGTGACAAGTGATGAGTTATAAATGCATGACACTCTTACAAGACAAAATAGGCAGTTTTACAATATAGTTTAAAAAAAGTTTGTAAATTGAATATCGCGCTCGAAAGTATTTGATCCTATCGCCTACCATGCCCTAACTGGTCGTTTACAGACATTTCCCTTAGTTCTATGCTTTTATTTTATGACTTTCTTAGCTTTTGGGCAATTGTAATACACATAAACAATTTTTATTTAATTATACTGTAACCGTTTTGGTCGGGCTGGCGATAGTCCACGACAACTGAATTTTGATTGCGATTGTTTTGGCATTTTGTTAATAAACTTTGTTTTGTTTAATATGCATATTTGCATTTTTCCTAGTTTTAAGGCTTTGGAGGCATGAAACTTTGCCAGTTTCTACACTCAGTAGGTATCTTAGTTCATTTATTAAAATAGAGCACCGGTGCGAAACATCGTGTCCCTGCGCGAAACATCGTGTCCCTGCGCGAAACATCGTGTCCCCCGGAATAGTGCTGCCGTGCATAACGCTCCGGTGTAAACGCGTCTTCGGTTCGGGTTAGTTAAGCACATCTAAGGGTTTTCAGAGTGTAGTGACTTCCCGATGTGTCTTATTTATTCATGTCTCACGTTGACCGTTTAGTCGGAGACTGCTCGTTCGTCGGTTTAATTTAATCACGTTGCAAACCGGAATAGGTTTTGTCTGGTCGATAAATATCGATATTAATTTAATAGCTACGCGATATAATTCTTATAAAGGACCGTCTCTGCCGAAGTGCGCTTGCTTTCTTGAAGCTATTCAGGATTATTAGTCACTTATATAAATACTTAGATGCTTCGGGTTGTATATGATTTTCGCGCGCGTCATTCACATAGGATGATAGGTGATTGGCCTACTTATGGTTTATTGGTTAAAATCAGATTCACATCGTGTAGTCGGATATGCGTGGCTCCAATAACATCATATTGTAAAAATCGGTCAATTTTGTGCTCCATTGAAATAAACCATGCACACCTGTGCGCGGCCCCAAAGGCATTGGTAATGTCTCTTGGTCTAAACCGGTACCAGATATAAATAAACTAATTGTGTTTCTCTAGTCAGCCGGCTGACTATAGAATAAACCGAAAATAGCTAAATAGAGACGGATAGGAGTTATATGTATGATCGCATCACTTATCAAAGTGAATTCTGATCCAACGAGCCCTCCCCTACTAACAAAAACCTCCTTCCTGTGACCTGAGATGCAGAGGTAAACACGGTCTCCAAATAGCAAGGGTCACACTAACATCCCTTACCTCTTCCCACCTGATTGCAAGGACGTGGCCGGCGTCGTTATTGATCCTTTGAAGTATTGAGTCACTAAAACTTGTACAATGAGAATGGTCGGTCACCCCAACCCCATTCAGTTGATTCACTGTACAATTTTACTGATTCGGATCAATCACGGAGTGCAACCATTAATATGTGCAGTCAGTCAAGCTAAGCTAAGCTAAGTACTTGGGCGATGTAGATTTTGATTCTTGGATAGTTTGAGCATGATTTAGGCCAATAAAAATAAATGCCGAAAAATTTTTTTTTGGTAGATACAACCCCTAATCAACAGATTTATCAACCAAAGCACGAATAACGTTAAGGAAGTACACTCGGAACCAAATGTATACCGTTCTTTGCATCATGTTGACGGCCTCACATCCGCACTTGCACGCAGAATTAAAAAGAACCATGAAAATATCAGTCTGAGTTTCAAATGCGTCAACTCAAAGACTCTTCTTCGCATCTTTCAAAAAGAAACGTTATATACCGTATCCCGTGTGCAGACTGCGATAGCTTATACATTGGTATGACTACCCAGCAACTAAAGAATCGTCTTGCCGCTCACCGGTCTCTCATGAAACGCTACGAACAGTATAGAGATTCTAGCACTGAGAGGGAGGGAAGGGAAGATGAGTTTAAAAAGACGGCATTATTGAAGCATGCGAAAGAAGAGAACCACAGTTTCAATATAGCCAACACTAGAATTTTAACTTCTGATGACAGGATTCAAGCATTACATGTGTTAGAAATGTGTTACATCGCATGTGACAGATCCGCAATAAATTATAGAACGGACACGAACAACTTAAGTATCGCTTACTCCGGTCCGCTGCGATCTCTCACATGTTGATGCAGACTACTACAGTCTCTAGCACTCTCTATCTCTGTCTTGCAACATTATTTCTCTCCGTTTTGACGCAGCATTTCGGCTTTAATCGTGTGTGATGGAAGATACTGTGTAAGTGTAGCTCATTCGTTGGCCTTTTTAAATTTTGAAAAGTCACAAACCAATTATTATTTTGCATATTTTACATCCACAGTGTAGTGTATTAACCAAAAGTAATTTTACACCAATGCACCATATTTTGACGAGAACTCGTTTGTTTTGTTTGTAAGTTGTGTATGTAATAACTTAATTCGTGTGACTAATTTATGTAAATTGTAAACTGTTAATCGTAGTTGCCCTGAGGACGAGGAAATATATCCTTGAAACGTCGGCTGTGACATAGTAAACGTGTAAAGCCGTGACCGAAATAGCCATCATTGAACCCATTAACTATTTATTGGTCAAACACCGCTTAACATAAATTAAAACTTCATTGACTACTGGCCTTGTTTTTTCTTTTCTGTGGAGAGCGTCACTGCTTTTGAAAACACGAATGCTTACAAAAATATCCATCACATGGGAAACCTGTTGACCTAAAATTGTTGTTATTGTTGTGGCTACCAGCCAGATGGTACGAACACGGTACAGCTGAAGAGGTCCCAGGAGACGTCATGTTGAACGGGTACAGATTCAGTACTTCACCACGTTGGAAAGGAATAAGCTGAAGATAGGGTGGAGGTCGGGATAATTGGTCCTTCGCTGCAGCGAGAAGCACGCGGTCAGGCGGTTGTTGGTTGTGGTTTTTATTGAGGTTGCGATTGTAATTCTGATTGTTGTTATAGTTGCTATTATTGTAGTTATTATTGTTGTAGTTGTTATTGTTGTTGTTGTTAATGTTGTTGTTGTTGTTATTGTTGCTGTTTTTTTTGCGATTATTGTTGTTGTTATTGTTGTAGTTGTTGTTATTGGTGTTGCGGTTGTTGTTGCGGTTGTTGTAGCCGTTGTTGTTTCGGTTGTTGTTGTTATTGTTGTGAGTATTGTTATTGGTATTGTTAAGGTAAACCTGTTTCCGTCGGTTCTTTCGTTTCCTGGCAGCTTCTGCATTTTTTGCTGCTACATCCGACGCTTTCTACGTTCGTCATAGTCGGTCCAATCCGGTTTCCAAATTCTTTTACTGCCTAGGAAGCGCCATCCTGATTTGTCAACATTTTCTGCATGAAGTTCAGCTTGCAAACCTAGAAGTGTTCCAGGTGAAGCTTTAATATTCTGATTGACAGCGCTTTTCAATTCGTGCTCTAGGTTCAATATCGCATTACCGAGAGATTTCACTTCACATAAAACATTCTCCTTTAGCAGATTATATTCACTGCGACAGAGCTCAGGTCGTGCACTTCTTTAGGAATGCGCTTCAACTCCCTCTCTTCATGTTGTTAACGGCTTCGATGTCCCGCGATAATGTTGACACAGCATTCTCAACTTTTGTTGTTGTGTTGAGGCGGACCACACACACAGTTTCTCCAATTTGTTGTTCCATATGGCAAAACAGCGCACCCATTACACTAAGTTTGCGTTGGTAGGCATCAACCAATTCTTTTTGCTGCTCTAAAATCAGTATTTGTTGCTCCGCTAGCGCTTTCACTTCAAATGTCGTAAAGACTAACGATTGGCATTCCTCGCAGCACGGAAGCAAGAACGAAGTTGGATCTACCGTAAGTTGGTCGACTTTTTTAATGTGGACAGAGCTACGGGTCACCGGTATTTCAACACAAGTTGCATGGAACTTTCGGGTTCATCCGACACAAGAGAACAACACATCGGTAAAAGAATCTTTGGCACAAATTTCGCAGGCGACACAGAAAAACATAAACAAACAAACAATAATAAACAAAGAATAGCTTAGTACGCGTAAGGGTACGCAGAATGTATTCCGATATAGTGTGGTAAGACGTAGTCTTACGCCAAAAAATAATTAAGGCAAAAAATGAAAATTTGTGAAAAGTTTTAGCCAGATCAGAAATGGTCGATTAAAGTGGTTGCCCTTTTTGACGTAGGACTACGTCTTTGTTTTCTATGCTAGGTTACATTTTGTAAAATATAAAATGAGACTGGCCTATGTTGCGTCAGATTGCAAACGATTATAGCCAGCGAACGACTTAATGCATCTTAGTCATTTATGTGTCGGTGGATAGATAAAATGTGTGAAAATTGTTTGATATAATGTTTAACATTATTGCTTTACTGCTTAATGGTGAAAATAGGTAAAAAGTTCCAAGATCAAGCTTTCCCATATATTTCCCCCGCTATTGTCTTACTTACCGAGCACGGACAACAATAAAATGGACGCAATAAATTCCACTGCCTACATATTCTGACTCAAAAAAGTATTTTGTTTCGTTTCTCTTTCTCGAGATAGCGTGGCCACGCATTTAACGCAAAAATTTACGCTCAACTCGATACGAAAGACTGCGCGTGGAAAATTAAGCTTCATTCTTGTTCGTCACACGGTGGCGAGAGGAGTATGGCTGTAAGAGGTACGCGGCAGTAGGAAACGAGAGCTGCGTACGAGTCAACTTTCAGGCACTGCGGAACACCTTACCTTTATTTTGCATACGACAACAACAGGTACCATCGTTTGATGCAGGATATTTTGCTGGCACAACTACCGGAGGGCAGAGTGGAGAGCAAATTTATTAAGTGAGGCCAAGCAGAATATTCGGTGCTACCGGTGGTGCGATCATCAGCGTTCTGTAGCACACATTCCCATTTCAATCAGGAATCAGTTCTTTTCAGAACTATGAACGCTTGAAGATAAGAGTTATGACAATTTTCACAACCACTACTAGCGTCATTCCGAGTTGTGCTCTCGACGTGTTCGGTCGCAATTTTATTTCGATCTCGATAGTGTCGACCAGTAATCCGCGTTCAAGTCCACCTTGCATTGTGTCGCGTGTGCACTGCTGCTCGTTGCCGTCGTCGCTGTTGAAGACAGCAAAAACTTCAAAACAAGGAAGAAGAAGTCAACAATAGCCCGTGCGTTGTGTCGCTACTTGGAGCGATCCATTCCCCGGCGCATTGCTGTTCGGCTGTATTGGTACTGCTGTGTGGCTGGAACGGCTGAAGCTTTTGCTACCGGACTCTTGTGTGAAGGACTGGAGATTGGCATCGCCCGTGCGCTAATTGTGATGGCGAGCGGCTGCAGAAGCTAAGTAGTTTTTTTCTTGTTTTTTTTTCTGCAATATTATTTGTTGATTGGCATTTTGCGTGTGTGGCTCACGCGTCCAACATGGACGACGAACGCGGGGATGAAAACTCGCTCGTTCCACCGCCCAGCCCTCCTGAATACAAAGTTCCAAGGGTTAAAATGGAGCCCCGCAGGAAGCTACCCATCGGCTAAAGCAATTTCCGGAGGGCAAAGCTGGTATTGGGGCTGTATTTTTCCGGCCGAAAGTAAAAGAATTGAACACAATGCAAATTTGTAGAGATCTGGCACGGTTTACAGCCGTGACTGAAATAACTAAAGTACGCCCGAATAAACTGCAAGCAAACGAGATTGCTGCTTGTGAGCTTTTCACGTGGGAGTACCACGTGTACATTCCAGCTCGCGTAGTTGAGATTGACGCTGTGGTCAGCGAATCGAGTCTGACCGTCGAGGACCTGTTGAAGGCTGGAGAAGGCATTTTCAAGGATTCCAGCCTTAAACCAGTCAAGATACTCGAATGTAAGCAATTACATTCAGTATCGCTCGACAAGGGTGTAAAAACTTACAGCCCATCAGACTCTGTACTGACTGACTGTACAGACTCTGTACTGACATCAGTACTGCGGGTGATGAATTGCTTCAAGTACAAACAGTTGGGCCATACGGCCTCCCACTGTGGCAATAAAGCACGTTGTGGCAAGTGCGGAGAGCAGCATGCGGATGACGCCTGTAATAAGGGTGCTGAAAAGGGCCATTATTGTGGGCAGACTCCGCATTAGCTGTCTGCATGTCCCGCGTACAAACAGCGCCAAGAGAAGATCAAGCGGTCTCTGAAAGAGTGCTCTAAGCCCACTTCCGCAGAAATGCTCAAAGAGGCCGCTGCCACCAAACTGGTTTCCCCGAATCTTCTTGAGGTCTTGTCATCCGATGAGTGTGATTCTGACTATTCAGTTGGGGAACCTTCTTTTACTGAACCCGGGAAATCTAGGAAGAGGAAAAAACCTTTCTTCCCCTAGGCTTCCTAGGAAAGGACAGAGAAGGTCTCCATCTGAAGTGACTGATACTAAGAAACAAAAAAGTGCTTTAGAAAATCCGAAGCAAACTCCTCCGGGATTGGCAAAATTGAATTCAAGTAAGGAGTTTCCGCCACTTCCAGGAACATCAAAAAACCCAACTGTTTCTTCTTTTTCGTCCAAGATTCAGCCAGAATCTGGACTGCTGAAGTTTTCAGATATTGTGGACTGGATTTTCGACAATTTTAAATAACTGATCCTCATAAAAGTCTTCTGCTGGCATTTCTATCAACAGTTAAAACGTTTTTGAAGCAGTTGACTGCTAAATGGCCCCTACTTGCAGCGATCGTATCCTTCGATGGCTAATTCATCAGCTGAGATGAAGGATTCTATCTCTATTTTACAGGGGAATTGTAGAAGCATCATCCCCAAAATTGAATTATTTAAAGTTTTGATTAATAAGCATAAATGCGATGCATTTTCCCTCTGTGAAACTTGGCTCACTTCAAATCTAGATCTTAACTTCCATGATTTTAATACAATGCACCTTGACCGAGACACTCCTTACGGAGGAGTACTACTAGGGATCAAAAAGTGCTATTCTTTCTATCGTATTAACCTCCCTTCGGTCCCAGGCGTCGAAGCTGTCGCATGTCAAATGACAATACAAGGTAAAGAGCTTTGCATTGCCTCAATATATATTCCTCCCAGAGCACAGGTTGGGCAACGGCTGCTCTTTGATTTAATAGAACATCTTCTTTCCTCACGTTTGATTTTGGGAGATTTAAACTCTCACGGCGTGACTTGGGGTTCCCCTTCTAACGATAACCGTTCCTCTTTGATCTATAACCTCTGCGGCGACTTCGATATGATAATATTGAACAACGGGGACATGACACGCGTTCCGAATCCTCCAGCGTGCCCCAGTGCTTTAGATTTATCTTTATGTTCAACATCGCTACGGTTGGATTGCATATGGAAGGTAGTCCTTGATCCCCACGGTAGCGATCATTTGCCTATTCAAATTTCAATTGATAATGGTTCAACTCGCACGCGATCAGTTGATATTCCGTATGACCTCATACGGAATATCGAGCGGAAGTTATACGAGGAAATGATTTCAGAAGCTGTCGAGTCGATTCAACAACACCCACCACTCAAAGATTAGAGCCTCCTCGCGGGTTTAATTCTCGTCGCCGCGTTGCAAGCCAAAACGAAGAAATATCCCGGGGTGACGATCAAAGAACGGCCTCCAACTCCGTGGTGGGACAAAAGCAAAGAAACGCAGATATTGGCGTCGGTCGTCGTCGTCGGACGTCGAGGGAGACATCAATGAGCACTCTTGGGAACACAGCCCGAAGAATGCGCAATCGCGTAACGGTCAACAAAAGCGAGAGTCTTCTAGTCGGTGGATATTTGATTTTGCCAGGAAAGTATGTCCAGTATCTGCTCCTGCGCAAAACTTTGTTCGCGATGCGTATCCGGCCCACGACGCGATAGAATCACCTTTTACGATGGCAGAATTTTTGGTTGCCCTCCTGTCCTGTAACAATAACGCGCCTGGGTTAGATAGAATCAAATTCAACTTGTTGAAGAATCTACCCGGCAATGCCAAAGGCGCTTGTTGAACTCGTTCAATAAGTTCCTGGAGCAAAACATTGTACCGCAGGATTGGAGGCAAGTGAAGGTGATCACCATCCAATAACCGGGAAAATCAGCTTCTGATCACAACTCTTATAGGCCGATTGCAATGCTATCCTGTATCCGGAAATTGATGGAGAAAATGATACTCCGTCGTTTAGACCATTGGGTCGAATCAAACGGTCTACTATCAGATACTCAATTTGGCTTCCGCCGTTCCAAAGGAACGAATGATTGTGTTGCGTTGCTTTCTACAGATATTCAGCTGGCGTATGCTCGCAAAGAACAAATGGCATCTGTGTTCTTGGACATTAAGGGGGCTTTTGATTCCGTTCTACTGACATTCTTTCGGGCATACTTCACCGACAAGGATTTTCACCAATTTTAAACAATTTTTTGCATAATTTGTTGTCCGAAAAGTATATGCATTTTACGCATGGTGATTTGGCAGCATTTCGTATTAGCTACATGGGTGTCTTCCCCAGGGCTCATGCTTAAGCCCCCTTCTTTACAACTTTTATGTGAATGACATTGACGCATGTCTGAGAAATTTCTGCACGATACGACAACTTGCAGACGACAGCGTGGTCTCTGTTACAGGAGCTAAAGCTGCCGATTTGCAAGGACCATTTCAAGATACCTTGGACAATTTGTCTGCTTGGGCTTTACAGCTAGGTATCGAATTCTCTCCGGAGAAGACTGAGATAATAGTTTTTTCTAGGAAGCGCTAGCCTGCTCAGCTCCACTTACAGTTAATGGGTGAAACAATTTCTCAGGTTTTGGTATTTAAATATCTTGGTGTCTGGTTCGTTTAAAAATGCACCTGGAGATGTCACGTTCGGTATTTGATGAAAAAATGTCAACAGCGAGTAAATTTTCTCCGGACAATTACTGGATCATGGTGGCGCGCCCGCTCAGGAGACCTCATTTACCAAACAACGATATTGTCGGTGCTTGAGTACGGGTGTTTCTGCTTCCGCTTCGCTGCAAACGCCCATTCAAGCTGAAACGATTGCAGTATCGTTGTTTGCGTATTGCCTTAGGTTGCATGCATTCAACCCATACGATGAGTTTGGAAGTTTTGGCGGGCGTTCTCCCATAAAAAGACCGCTTTTGGGATCTGACTACTCGTATTCTCTGTGTATTTCAATCACATGTCTCAAAGTATAAATCCTTCCTCATACACCTCCAATCGTGTCAACTTGTTAGATACTTCTGTTTCTACTGTGTTTTTCGATACATCCATGATGGAAGAAACTCGTGGAATCCCGGATCATTTACGCGTGCAGCAAATCCCTAAAATATTTTATAAGAAATTTAAAAACATCAACTGCGACAATGCGTTTTATACTGATGAATCACTTCTCAACGGGTCCACTGGATTCGGTATCTTCAACAACAATTTTACCGCTTCCTACAAGCTCGATAATCCTGCTTCTGTTTACGTCGCAGAATTGGCTGCAATTCAGTATACCTTAGGGATTATTGAAAAAATGTCCACGGACCATTATTTCATCTTCACGGGTAGTCTTAGTTCCATTGAGGCTCTCCGATCGATGAAGGATGTAAGGCAATCCCGTATTTCCTGGGGAAAATACGGGAACATCTGAGTGCTTTATCCGAAAAATCTTCTCAGATTACCTTAGTGTAGGTCCCTTCTCATTGTTCCATTCCGGGCAATGAGATAGCGGACACTTTGGCTGAGGTGGGCGCAACAAACGGTGAAATTTAAAACAGACCAATTGCCTACGATGAGTTTTTCGCATTTGTACGTCAGAATACACTTATCAACTGGCAGGCCTCGTGGGATATGGGAGAACTGGGGAGGTGGCTACACAGCATCATCCCCAAGGTTCCCACAGAACCTTGGTTACGGGGGTTGGATGTAGGACGAGATTTCAGTCGCATGATGTCTCGGATTATGTCCAACCACTACGGGTTAGATACACATCTCCTGCGTATTGGGCTGGCGAGCAGTAATCGTTGCGTTTGTGGACTGGGGTACCAAGACATTGAACACGTGGTTTGGGTGTGTGCTGAATTCCGCGGCGCCAGATCTCTACTTTTGGATACCCTCAGGGCCCGAGGAATACAGCCCCATATGCCAGTTCGTGATATCCTCGCTCAGCGAAACTTGCCATACATGCTACATGTTTATTTTTTAGCATTAGATAGTCGGCAGCGAGGATAAAAAATTTACCTTTAAGTTATACGTTTTTTTAAACCATAAGGCATTAGACTTAATTGGCTCCGTAAAACATTAATTTGTATTGTGCCGTGTCAAATAAATGTTGTGTGTAAAAAACAGTTGAAGAGGTTGTTTACAAGACACGACCACAGAGGTAACGTAGAATACGACAGCCTGTCTTATGTCAATGTATTTCTTGGAATAGGTTTGAGAATACACTAAATTGGGGTTAATTAATTTAATAGTCTCTTTGCTCCAGATTGCTGCCGTATCCAAAACAATAATTAATTGTTGAATTGTTTTGAGGCTGTTTTTTGTATCAAGTTGCACTAAGATATCTTAATTTAGGCAGTGGCTTCGAAGAGGCTATAGACAAGGGCAAATAGTACATTCCCCATCTATGATATAACAGTCAAATATCAATTTTCTGCATTTTACGATAGCGTAGATAATTTTACACCTAATTGCTGCAACTTGCGCGAAAAATTATGTGGTTCACTAGCTCAAAAACGGTCCCCGTGGTTCTGTGGTTAGCGATGTCGGTCGGCTAGCTCTCCCACACGTTTGTGATATCGGGTTCGATTCCCGATCAGGTCGAGGAACTTTACGAGCTGGAAATTTTCACGACTCAGCACTGGGGCATGGTGTATCGTTGTATTTATCCTACAACATGAAAAATGTGCCGAAAACAATATCGATAACGAATTCTCTCAACTAATCTAGTTGATCGAGACCGCATTAGCCCCCAGGCTAGCATGCGATATTGTATTGTTGTAGCTCAGAAATTCTTCAGATATACTTTGAGGTTAATTGTGTTTGTCAATGCCATCTATTGACAACTGAATAATTTTTTTTCAGCATGGCAAATTTTTTTTTAGTTTTGAATGATTTACAGTGATGATTAAATTCTACATGAGCTGATTTATTGGCAATTATATATGAAAATTTCAATCGCTATACTGCTAGCCACACACGCTATATAGCAAGCCACACATGCTATAAACATGCACAGACACGCTAGACATGCACACGCTATATAGCAAACCACACACGCTATTTAGCAAGCCACACACGATATAAACATGCACACACGCTATACAGCTAGCCACGCACGCTATATAGCAAGCCACTCACTCTAGCCACACGCTCTATAGAAAGCCACACACGCTATATAGCAAGCCACGCACGCTAAATAGCAAGCCACACAAACTGTCGTCATGCACACGCTATATAGCAAACCACACGCGCTATGAACATGCACACACGCGCTACAGACATGCATACACGCCATAAACATACACACACGCTATATAGCAAGCTACACACGCCAGGCACACACCTTATATATTAAGGACACACGCTACAGATATTCACACACGTTATGTGCACACAGCCTATATATACATACGCTGGATGACGGTGGCTTCTCAATCCACCTGGCGGTGCGAGTCTTTCAGTTTTGGGATGTATGCACGCAACGATATCTGAATTGGATTACCGCTGGTGGGGTCAAACTCAGATCGAAGGGAAGCCGAACTGAAAGAGGTAGAAACTGCAGCTAACCACTACCACCGCCGCTGTTGCCCGCTGCTGATCCACTTCGCCTACTGCCATCGGTGTTGATGTCCGCTGCTGTTGCCTGCTGCTAGTAAACTGATTTGCTTGAGGAGAAACAGTCTCTTATATAGCCCAAAGAGTGCATTCCCGGCTAACTAGGTACTCCATTCTGTCGTCCTTTTTAGGGAAAGGCAGCAAGCGACCAATCAAAAATCGACATTTGCGTTTCGACAAAGTTCAACAATTTTCAAGATTACAATAGTTTGAACAATCAGATTAAAATTTTCTGCATTTGGACGGGTGCTCAAATGATTTTTCAATCAATTGCTGCAAAAATGACAGAAATCGGTTGGAAACTGACTGGGTTTAAAACGTTTGAAATTGGACAATTTTTGTGACGCTCTCGATGTTTTCGGTTTTGAAATTGGATACCTGTATTGAAATTGGATCCCTGTAATTGTTGCCGTAAGACGTATTCTACGTCAAAAAATCACTACTAGCGTGAAATGTTCATGTATTTCTTAATAATCAGTTTTACAGTTACGACCAAGGCACCACAGATAAACGTTTAACGGTTTAACGCAGCAAGATATAACCTTCATTTACAATAAAATTGACTGCTAAATTTGGTGATTATCCAGTTCAATTGTTTTTTTTTGTACCCAGTCGCATACCGTTATTGGTCCAATATCGATAACGCAGATTAGTTAATCAAGAATCAGGCTAATTTTCGCAGCAGAAAAGTACAAATTATTCTTTGGTGCTCATGACAATAATTCAGTAGTATTTAAGGTGTTTTGTTTCGTTTCTCTTTCTCGAATCTGCGTCGCTCCACCTTCAATGCAAAAATTTACGCTCAACTCGCTACAAAAGACTGCGTGTAAAAAATTCAACTTCATTCTTGTTCCTAACACGATAGCATGTGGAGCCCTCATACCTGTATGAGATACACGGTGTATAACATGCGTAGTGAAATATGTTAAATATGAGTTAGAATCAATATTTATATTTGTCTTACGTCACCATTTCATACAACCCTTAGAGCTGTATTTCTAAATTGCTCAGTAGAAAAATAACCCTATTGAAGAACGACGTAAGTAACAATGCATCAAGTTTTTTTCTATAATTTATTTACTTATTTTCAAATCTTTTTCTGACAAAATATATTATTTTTTATTTTTCTACATTGTTTCAGACCTAGACGAAAATTTCGCCTATCAATTGAAGCTTTATTCATGATTGATTTTCCTGCTGCTAAACATAAATTCTCTTTTTATCTCGATCGAACCGAAAAACGAGGTAAGTAATTAATATACGAAAAAATACATCGCTGTATTTCTGCGTAAATCATAACAACAGGAATCAACTTAATTAGGTACAGTCAAACCTGTTTTTGTGCGAGGGATAAGGACCGCACAAAATAAATCGCATAAAAACAATTATTTGAAACTTCACGTGCAGCTACAAAACAATATTTCCACAGCATTTTTGAGAAAAAACTTTTTTTATGCGGTGGATAGGGACTGCATAAAAAAATTCTCAGTTAAAAATAACTCGAAAGATGTTGATTCTGATTTAGAATACCCATGAGAACAATTTTAAAACATCGGATTGATAAACGAAACTTTTTTAAACATACTCATCCGTTCAACCGCCTTCCTTCGTAGGCAAGCATTTCGTGACTTTTCCTACGTAAAACTGGCTCAAATAGCAATTTTTGGACGCAACACTTCTTGGAATTCATTCCCAGAAACGGAAAAACTAAATGACTGAAAATGTTGTCGGAAGTGGTCCTTTTTCATATACCGCACAAAAAAAAATCGCACAAAAACAGTCGCACAAAAAAAAAATAATCGCACAAGAGCAAAATCATTTCAAATCGCCTGGAAATACGCGAAAATTTAATCGACCATTTTTGATTTGAATGAAACTTTGCATACGTATTTGGCTTAGCAAACTGAGCATTTTTCACAGATGGAGAGTTTTTACACCCATGAGTTACATTTTTTTGAGAGACTTGACATTAATACACAACTTTTAAAAGAAATCCAGGATGGAGAAATGAAAAACAATTTTTTTAGGGTAGATCAATTTTTTTATGAAAATTCTAATTCAAACAATTTTCAAAATATTTGTATTCTGATGATTTTAAAAGATGCAGAGAGTCATTTGGAATCAAAAGGCTCTTGGTAGTAAACATTCTAAAGGCATTGGTTTTCGAGTTATTTCTAATTTAAGCTCGAAAAATTATAATTATTTAGGAAAATACACGTTTTTCTTAATTTGTCCATGGTTCTCCAGCAAAAATCATAGGGTACTGGAGGGTAATTTCGGCATGCTGGTAAATTGGGCCTATGTCTCAGTATTTGCCTAGCATCTACGTTCACGAGAAACATTACACAAAATGTATCATAGATAATCATATTTTTGAACAACGGCTAGCTAATTTATTATTTTTTGGTGAAAAAAAAAACCATAAGTTGAGCCTTTTTCATGCAATTGTTTCAATAACCTTCTTTTTTCTGCCTGACTTCAAGCCTCGTCTAATTCGGCCGAATTAATACCATCCACCGCTTACACTAAAAGACATCTCGTTCGCCAATTTTCCGATGCAAAATTTTTCGAATTTATCCACTGAATGAACAAAAATTTTCATTGTATATCTTTTTATAACACTTACTTTACCAAAAAATTATACATTCTGCTCTCATTTCTGCTTATCTTCGAAAAAAAACACGATAAATTTGCCTGGTTCTCTGAAAATATTCGCGATTGTAATTTCGGCACAGTCTTATTTCTGAACACAATTCACACTACTACACTTATACATCCAGAGCTGCTAGTTTTAATTTCATCATTTTGAGTAAAATCCCTAATACTGAACAGATTTCGTCTACCAACTGGCACCCAGGCTAAAACACATACACGCTAATTGGCTTACACCCTTTTGCAAATTCAGGCAATTATTTTTGACAGGTGTTGCAGAGTAAGAACACAGATACGTAAAGCTGTTGTTTTGTTTTCTTGTACAGGTACCGAAGTGTCTTTATGACATCGAAAACATATTTCTAATAGTTAATTAGGTTGTATAAAAGGACACGGCTATGAATCTCACGACGAGCCGCTGCGAAATCGCGCAGGCACCGCCAAAGAAATTGGCAATCGAGCCGGCTCTGCCAATGGATTTGTCGCTAAAAAAAAATTCTGTTGTGAATGCTTCACATTTGGAACCAGCACCCGTTTTGAACAATCCGCAGCGTGATTTGCAGTCATCTGTGTTGACGGAATGTGACCCGCTGCTGTCGCAAATATCTCAATGTTCTAAATCGCTATTCTATAATAACAATACAGGTGAGTTATACTGAACAATCTCTGTAGTCTGTATGTAAGTTACCTAGTTAGATTTGAATGAAGAAAAAACAAAACTCAGTCGTGCAGACGACGGTTTAGCTTTCATACATTGATTACATAGATTTCTTTATATTATAGTGCTAAATACAGAAATATTTATACTGAGTTGGTTTTCAGGAAAACAGACTCATCAACGATACAGTCAGATGCATTTGAATAGCGTCGTGGAAAAGGTTCGCTGTAAGACTTTAACTGTGTATAAAGCTTGGAAGTCTTTCGGCATCCCACGAACTACAATACAATATCGTCTCAGCGACAATTATAAACATAAGGGTTCAAGAGGTCCCAGAACAGTGTTGACTGTAGAGGAAGAAAATAAAATTGACAACTGGTTGCTGGAGATGCAACGAAAAGGGTTTCCTGTTACCGTTGATAATTTGAAACATAAAATATCCAGCTACTTAGAATCAAACCCCAGACAAAATCCATTTCGAAAAAATGTTCCAGGTAATTATAAACAAATTTGTTCACTTGAGAAGACAACATATTGCGATAGGGGTTCTTTTATTTGTAGTCTCGTATCGTGTGATATAAAAAAAAGAGACAGGAAGAATAAATATTTCTATCTTGCATTCACTTTTTCAGGGAAAAGCTGGGTTAAAGGTTTTTTTCAAAGGCACCCAGCGCTCACAATTAGGAAACCAGAAGCAGTAACGAAGGCCAGTGCATGTGTGACTGAAAAAGATATTAAAAATTGGTTTCAAACCGTGCTTGATTATTTCACGGAACACAATTTGATAGATGCACTGAATGATGCCTCACGAGTCATTAATGGCGATGAAACAGGATTCCTATTGAATGCATGTCCATCACGAGTTATTGCCAAAAAAGGAGACAAGAACATACCCATTATAGAGATTGCAACAACTAAAAAAAACATTACTGTTTTGTACTGCTTTTCTGCCGATGGATATGCCTTTCCACCAGATGTCATCTTAGCATACCGGCGGCTGCCTAAGGATATTATACGTAGCTTTCCTGGTACTTGGGGACTCGACACTAGTGACAATGGATGGATGACTACCAAAAATTTTGTCCTTTGCATTAGAAAATTGATTTACCCATCGTTAGTAGAAAGGAAAGTGAAATTCCCTGTTATTTTTTTCATCGATGGCCATAAGAGTCATACGGCATTTGAAGCCGCGGAAGCGTGCCTAGAACTCGGGATCGTGCTGGTTGCTTTACACCCTAACGCAACTAGAATCATACAGCCTGCTGATGTAGGCATTTTTGGACCATTGAAGAAAAGCTGGAACAGATGTGTGGAAAATGTTCGACAGCAAGGCTATGAAATAACGTTAAAAAAATTTGGACCAATACTAGAGCAAGCCATGAGTGAGTCCTTAAAACAAACAACAATAATCAGTTCATTCCGTCGCTGTGGAATATTTCCATTCAACGCCAATGCTGTAGACTACAGTAAGTGTTTGGGAAAATCAGTTGATCGCGGTAACGGTATGAACTTACTCTCACGTATATTTACTTTCACTTATGTCATGGATATATTTTCAGGTTCTTCTTCAAACTCTGAGCTTGGAATTTTTAATGACACTTTGCAAAATACTTCTCAACCTTCAACGTCGAATTCGTTGTGGCCAATAAATGAATCAGAGGAAACACATCAATCAGTGAAAGAAAGAGATTTGAATTTTTCGAGAGATTTTAAAGAAGAGGCCGCATATAAACTCATTCAAATTAAGCCTCAAAGCACAAAACAGGACCTCATTACGGACGAAATTAAAAATATAAATATAAAAAATTAATAAAAAATCTTTTAAATTGATTGTGACTCATTCGTGTAAAATTACTCTCCCAATTTTGTTATAAAATTATGAACAACATTTATTATTCTCGTTGTTCACAATAAAAAGATGATAGCTCATTTAAAAAGTACGAACGCTGTTGAGGCAGTAGGAATTCAACAATTTGGGAAAAAGTATTGAAAAAAGCGGATTTTATTCTAATTTTTCATACATTATTTTTCTTGCTAAACTAAATGGAGAAAAGTATAAAATATCTTGTGAATGGTGAAGAAAAAATTATCAGATTCGGAACAAAGATGTAGAACAGAAAGTAAGAACGTTATTTTTTATCGAACCAGAAATTGAAAACAAGAATTTAAAAAACAAGTTAGACCCTTTTCATATTTTTGTAACACACTTCATTACATGTCCATGTGTTGGTTATATGTTTTTATTTGAAATTAGCCAATCATTACCATGCCGGAAATAGGATCGAAACAGAACCGAAAATAGATTTTTTAGACCGAAAATACACGCTTGGAGTAGTTTGCTTTCTGTGGATATAGTTTAATTTTGAAAACGTCTGGCAATTTTCGAAATACATTTACTTATTCACAGATTGTTCGTGATTAAGGTGATGTAAAACACGTTACTATTGAATTGACAATTAGTTTAGTGTTGCCTAAAATAATCCAACGCGTCGCCTAATAGGCCGAAAATAGGTGTTTTACCCTACGTTCATTTGAATGCTTGACCAAAAATATACAAATCATTCTTTGACAACAAAACGGTTGGGCGAACGGTTCTCAAGAAAACAGTTAAATGTTCTAAGTGATATAAATATATATAAGAATCAAATATTTATTTTCGAGTTTTATTATCTTAGGAACATATTTTTTTATGACATAGATACTTTAAAGAACTAGTTTCACCTTATATTTTATATACTTCATAAGTAAATGATTCGTCATCTTTTGAAAACAGCTTCGTTTGTATCTTATTTTCTGAAATTGGAACAAATGAGTAATACCTTTGTAGGGCAGCTATTGTTATAGATTTTTTGAAAATACTGCTCCATTCTGTTACTCCTTGTTCATATTCTTCCTATGATACCCAACTAAATGACATTTTTGATGAATTTTTATTACTTTTCTGATTAGACCAACCATACAATTCTTTTGCGCTTGTAATGGGATGTTCATGTTCTTTAGCTAAACTTTCATTTCCTGCCATTCGTTTTAATATGCCACCAATTGCATCGCATGGGCCTTTACCATGAGAAGTCGCAAAAAAATGCCACTCTGCATCGACGTTATATTTTGTTTTGAACTTGCGAAGACTTGCAAAGTTTTTTCTATTTTTATATTGTGAGGCAGCTCCATCAGACATTAATATCGCTTTTTTCAACTCTATTGTTGTTTTCAAAAAACTCATTAATTCGGCAATGGACACCTGAACCGCAACAGTATCATGATAAAGTACTTCCGATATTGTGATGAAGCTGATATTCTTAAGTGTTCCAGATTCTGAATAGAAAACAACGAAGGGATGAATGGTGGCTTGACTATCATTCCAATAACTACACGAATCACAAATTGATAAAGACGTATTAAAATGAGCTTGACTGTTCAATATTTTTAATTTTGCAATAACGTTTTCGTTTAATTTGCGTAAGCTTGATGAGCACCGATGATCAAGAAAGGGTTTACAGCATTTGGGCTTGGTGTATTCCATTTTCACTTTATTCATCTTCACAAAATGCAAACTGTTACTAACACATCTGGAGTAGTGCAATCGTATTTATATACGAAAACAGATATTATAGGTAACCCAGTAGTTATTGGTTGCGTACTTTACAAACAGTTATTATTAGTAAACGAGTAGGTAGTGCTGCATGACAAACATATTATTTTTATAAAACATTCGGCAAGGGGGAACGTGTAGGTAGGCTAAGGTTTAGCGCTTGAGTTATTTATCCAATCGTTTAGTTGTCAAAGAATGAATTGTTTATTTTCGATCAAAAGAAGTTTGTCTACTGTCCTACATTTAAGCTGAGTGTATTGAGCCTTCTTCGAGAATTACTGCATAAAACATTTTAACAATTTAGTGTGGCGGGCGGTGGATGGCGGCAAGGGAGCCGTGGCCCGAGTCGTGCCTAAAATATCAAGGTGTCTAGCGTCTCGAAAAACCTGGTGAAGTTAGTAAATTTTGCTTTTAAAACAATCTTTCATCTGAAGGATTTATTTTGCATTTAGTACATTCACATATTAAACATATTTTTTACGAGCGAGGAGAAACTATCTCTCTCTCTCATGTTAAACATTTGTTGTTAAATCTTCATGTGTTGCCTAGTTGTAAGACATATTTATTGAAAGTTGATCATGCTTGTTTATATTGCTCTGATGGTTGAAGAATCCGCTCTTGAGCAGATTACTAGTCATGCCAATATAACTTTTATTACAGTTGCTGCAAGGTATTTTATATATGACATTACGTTTAAGTAATGCGGGAACGATTTGGGTGAAAAATTTACTCACGCTATATGTACATCGGGTTGAGATACAAACTTCTGGGTATTGCTGTTTTAATATTCTAATTATATTGGGTGTCAGCATCGTTATATATGGTATTGACCGATATATTCTTTCTGTTGTGGGTGTACTGTCGGTGATTTTTAGCTGTTTTCATTCGATTCCAGCATCTATTGATTAGACTGAGTGGATAGTGGATAGTTTTTTTTTTATTCTCGCTTATTTTCCGTCGGTCTAGTTCCGCCACTGTTGTGGCCAATCACCGACGCCCAGGGAGGCGACTCCACACCCAGGACCCTAACTCACGAGCCGTTTATTAACGGACAGGCGCCAACGGCTTTACTTCCTCATGCGATGGAAGGTGTGATCCCAGAGATTTTTCGCCTCAGAAAATCTCCCGGTGTCGGCTAGGATTGAATCTAGACCAGTTGGGTTGGTTGTGAGGGGATCGCGCCACCCACAACCATCGACACCTATGTCGGCGGTGGGATTCGAACCCAGGCGTCGAGCGTGGTTGGCGGAGACGTTACCAACCACATTAGGCCCCCGCTACAATAGCGGATAGTATTAAATCTGATTAATTATGATCTTTTTCTTTTGGTTATCTGTAAGGTTGGTGGATAAATCGTTTACTCGTGTGGTAAAATTGGATGATATATTTAATTTTGTCGATTTTGTGTGGTATGAATCGAAGGCTATCAGTATTTTGATTTTCTTTTTTTTTGGGAATTATAAGAAATAGGTCATCGACGTATTTGCCTATTGTGTGAACGGGGAAACAAATGTTGCGTAGAACAGTGTCAAACGAGTGGTTCCATTATGAGATCGGAGAGTATCGGTGAGAGAGGGTTTCCCATGGCTGCAAGAGCTATTTGACAGTCATATCGATCACTGACCATAAAATAACTATAATCTAGCCAGACGTTGACGTTTTCCAATAACAAGTCCAAATTAATATTAGTGTTGGTCCTTAGCGATCCCCAGCTGTATCACAGATAATTAATTCTTTAGGAATGTTGGTAAAAAGCGATATGACGTCCAGTGATATCCTTTCGCATTGTGGTGGAATAGTAATGTTAATACTAATAGCGTATTGGCAGATGCTGCGAAAATCACGTACATTGTATTTGGTCTGGATGGATATTTGGTATATTTTGCAGACATATTTAGAGAGGTTGTAGCTCGGACTGGTCATTCCAGGGACCACGGGATGGAGAGGCAGATTTTGCTTGTGGGCTTTAGGTTGTATTCGGGGGCAGATGGCACTATAGGTTTTCAAACTGTAACTGTAACAACAACAGTAGCAACAACAATATCATCACCTATCATCACTATTGCCTCTTGACATGGAATTATTGGCCGCAGCACGCGTTCAATTCTCTGGACAACAAAATAAGGACATTAGAACAAAATTCATCAATTTTCAAAAAGGCGAAACTATCAACCCGTACCAAACTGAAAAGACTTTTAATGACCAGACAGAAAAAAACAGCAGCATCAGCAACAAAAGTACACCTTCATCGTCATCATCACCGCACGACAGCCAATTCGAGCTAGATCCAATGCGGCATCCTATAGTGCGTTTAACGCAGCAATCAACAAACGGCGACTGGCGCTTTTTAAAAGCAAGACTTCGCGACCCGCATATAATGAAAATAGTGCGCTTGTACCTGGCATTCATAAACGACCAACCGTCATCAGTATGTGTAGAAGGGCTAACGCCAACCAACATCAGAATGCTCCTAGCATCGAAAGGTCTTTCCACATCTCCCGACCATCGACGGAACATTTTCATCGAAGTTCATCAGGAATATGGGCTCACACCACTCGAAGCCGAAGCCGACTTGCTGTCATATAAGAATTTTCTGACAAGCGAACGAACCAAGCGTTTACAGCAATTACGTGAAAGCACCAAAAAATTTTACGAGTAAGGACGCCACATCTGGCAAGTATTAACGTAAGCACACCTGAACATTTTTCGCATTCTGAACAGAATGCTGAACTTTCAAATAGACTGACAACCTCTGCTGAAAAAGAAAATTTTAATTGTCATCCTAATATTTTTCCAAAAACTTCTTCAAATTCACAACAGCTTCCTCGACAGAATGCGACTGAAATTCTCATCTACTGTCAGAATTACAATCGCATGAAAAGCCCAAGCAAAATGAAAGAAATTCAACAAAACATATTGTCATCATCTTTTAAAATAATTTTAGGAACTGAAAGTAGCTGGGACGAAAGCGTAAGGAGCGATGAAGTATTTGGAAACAATTATAATGTATTCCGACACGACCGGAATTTGTCTACCAGTCGAAAAAAGTCAGGTGGTGGAGTCCTCATTGCCATTAATGCAAACTTTACTTCTGAAGAAATAATATCCAACAAATATAAAAAATTTGACCTTTACGGTGTACTTTCCACCGGAACATGCTCATAAACATTCATATGAATTATTTTTCAAAACTTGAGAATCTATTATGTCTAACATGAAACCAGAAGTAAAACTGCATGTCTATGGCGACTTTAACAAACGTAATGCAGACTTTATTGTAGACATTGAAAATGAATCTATCTTACTCCCAGTCGTAGGCGAAAACGAAACACTGCAGTATCTTTTTGGCAAATCCTCAGAACTCGGTCTATATTAAATCAATCATGTCAAAAACAAGCAAAATGCATGTTTAGACCTATTATTCACAAACTGCACTGAAGACTTCTGTGTAGATGCATCATTGACTCCCATATGGAAAAATGAAGCATTTCACACAGCAATTGAATATTCAATAGTAGTGAATAACACTTCGTAACCTAGCGACTGCGAGTACGAGGATGTACCGGAATACCACAAAACTGACTTCGAACAAATCAAACGTAGACTACGCATAATAAATTGGCGTAGTATAATTTGTAAAGAAGGAAATGTAAACGAAGAAGTACCAAAATTTTATGAAATAATCAATCAAATTATATCAGAAAATGTACCACTAAAAAAAGAAGACGTACGAGCATCAACAAATATCCAGTGTGGTTTAATCCTCAATTGAAGAACCTAAAAATAGAGAACAAAAAGCACATAAAATATACAAAAAAGACAAATATAGCGAAAATCTTCAAAATTACCAAGAAATTTGCTGTCAACTTGACGCAGCCATTAAAATTGCACATGAAGAACATAATCGTAAAATCGAACAGCAAATCAAGTCTTGCTCTAAGAACTTCTTCAATTACGTAAAAACCAAACTAAAAAGTAACAACTTTCCATCACGAATGCATTTTGACGGTAATGTAGGACACACTAGTAATGAAATATGTACACGGTGTCTCTGGTTGAAGAACTTATCCAAAAAAATTAGTATCGCTCTAATACTCGTCATTCGAAAGCTTGAGCTGCCCCTTTTAATATCCTACCAAAATTGAAATGTTCTATCGGGGGGTCTAGAAAAATTTGTTTTCGAACATATATTTGTGATTGAAAAACTAGTGAAATGTAAATATATAATATGTTTCAGAAATACAAAAAGTTATCAGGGTTCTCTGATCGTACTGAAATATTCAGGGTTGTTTTTATTTATATAACAAAACAAAGCTTTACATAATATCAGATTTTTTGAACAGGGTTAAGTGGGGTAAAAAAGACCCTTGAAAATTTGGAGTCGAAAATCAGCTGAAAAATAAGGAGTCGAAAAATCAGCTGAAAAAATAAATAAAATGTTGTGACTTTGATTACATTGATTTTGATTGATTTCATCAAAAATCGACATTCTATCCTATAAAAAAATAAAAAATGCCGGTTGTTAAGAGGTGCTGTCCTGGTTCGAAACGCCCGGGGCATTTAACTTTTTTAAAACACTTGAGTTGATTTATAAAACTTATTGTTTATTTGTAGGACCTAGTTCTGATGACAAAAAAAAACTCCAAAAATCACTATGTTTTTGAAGTAAAATGTAAATATCTAATTATGTAACCTCGACGGCAACTTTCAATAACCGACATTGTATATTTTTATAGGATAGAATTACCATATCAATTTTCAGAGAAATCTATTAAGCGTACAAAAAGTTATAGCTTTTTTTGTCTTTCCAGCAGTTTGTGGACTCAAAATTTTCGAGTCTTTTTTACCCCACTTTACCCTTTCCAAAAAATCTAAGATTATGCCAAATATTGTTCCATTATATGAAAAAACAAAACTTGAAGGTTTCAACACTATCTGATCGGGCTCCCCAGCACCTAAATCCCTTGATAAGTACCAGCTTTTGAATTACAAAAAAAAAGGCTGAAAAAATATTGTTCTGGACCCACCGATAGAACATTTCAATTTTAGTAGCATATTAAAGGGAACATTCATAAATGACGTAGCATTTTAGGGGGAGGAGGGGGTTTGGAGTTTTGTGACGAAATGTGACGAGGGGGAGGGTAGGGAAACAAACCAAGCTACGTAGCAAAAATGAAACTAAGAAAAAAAGTGTTTTTTGTTTTCTAATTGTTCTATTTTATCATTGTTTTGTCTATTTAGGGTTATTTTTATTATTTTTCTAGTTTTTTCTTGTTCATTCATGTGTTTTTGATAACAAAAGCAGGCAAAAAATATCATGAGAGGGAGGGGGGGTGCTATAAAGCTACGTAATTATCTAGAGGGGGTCTTGACTTTGTGACGAAACGCAACGAAGGGGCAGGGGCGAGTTAAAAAAACCTAAAAAAAAGCTACGTCATTTATGGATGTTCCCTAAAGGGGACACCTTGAGCTTTCGAATGATGAGTATAAGAGCGATACTATTTTTTTTCGGATAAGTTTCTTCTACCAGAGACACCGTGTGTAGTCTTTTTGCCACTTTTTTCAAGAAATATCATATTTTTCAATCAAATATCTGAATTCGAAATTCAGAACGCACTTTAAAATTTAGACGCTGCGATAGGTCCTGGAACTGATAGAATAGCTCCAATTTTTCTCAAAAACTTGGCAGAAGAACTATCTAACAACAATATCGCACGCTTAGCCTGGGGGGCTCGATCAACTAAGATAAGTTGAGAGAATTCGTTAACGATATTGTTTTTGGCACATTTTGCATGTGTAGGATAAGTACAACGATACACCGTGCCCCAGTGCTGAGTCGAGAAAATTTCCAGCTCGAAAAGATCCTCGACTCGATCGGGAATCGAGCCCGTGTGGGAGAGTTAGCCGCCCGACATCGCTAACCACAGAGCCACGGGGACCACCGGAACTATCCGGAAGAACCGGAAGAACTATCTACACCTTACTATACCTCTTTAGTATGTCTCTGAAGAATGGAATTTTTCCAGGACTCAGGAAAACCTCATATTTAGTGCCAATTTTCAAATCTGGCGCTAAATCTGACATTCGTAATTATCGTGGAATTGCCATTATTTCATGCATTCCAAAATTATTTGAATCAATAATTAATGAAAAAATCTTTCAGCAAGTAAAAAACCAAATTACAACTCAACAACACGGCTTTTATAAAGGCCGATCAACTACCACAAATCTTTTGGATCGCAACGGCAACCACGTAGGAGCTCTTTATGCGGACTTTAGCAAGGCATTTGACAGAATCGACATACCTTTATTGCTCTTCAAGCTCGAAAAATACGGAATGGAAACAAAATTCTTGGAATGGCTGCAGTCATACTTAACAAAACTAACACAAATAGTCCGCTTTCAAAATTCCTTTTCAAACCCAATAGAAGTAACTTCCGGGGTTCCTCAAGGTTCTCACCTGAGCCCTCTTCTTTTCATATTATACGTGAATGACATTTTCTTACTCTTAAATCAATTTATGTGCTTGTATATGCTGACGACATGACCCGATCAGAAAGAAAGAACAAAAATGTAACAGAAGTTGTTAGTTTGTTACGGGAAAAACCTTACAGGCTGTGTTTTCAATTTGGTCCCGTAAGGTGTTAAAATAACAGAAATTATAACAGAAATGATTCTACCAGTATCAAACACATATCAAAATTTGTTACTAATATATCAGCTTTCTAACAAAATAAGATAGTATATAGAACAATATAATAACAAACGTTGTTAGAAACAACAGGTTTTGATGAAAACGAAAAATCAGTTAGACTTGTTTCAGAACTACTTCATTTCACGTTTTGTTATTTTAACTCATTCAGATTCAATTTTGTTATCAAAGTTATATGGAAAAATACAAAATTGTATCAAAATATGTTATTTGTATCTCACGTTGATAAAATTTTGTAATTTTTTAGTTATGCTTTCTGATCGGGGAAGCTCTTTATAGAAATATCAATGCAGAAGACTTCGAAATATTCCAGAATGAAATTAATGTATTCTACACTTGACGTAACAAAAGTCTATTGCAACTCAACATTAAAAAATGTAATTCAATAGCCTTTAGCATAAAAACAGTAACACTACCAACTGACATTTTCTTAGGAAACCAACCATTAGAAAAATGCAAAATCGTAAGGGACCTAGGCGTAGTCTTAGACTCCAAACTTACATTCATAGAACATTATAACACAATAATCAACAAATCAAATAGTATGCTGAGCTTTATAAAACGCTTCGGCCATAATTTCCAAGACCCATACACAATCAAACTATTATATATTACATACGTCCGACCAATTCTGGAATATTGTAGCATTGTATGGAATCCCTATATTGTAACACATGAGGAACGCATTGAATCTGTCCAAAAACAATTTCTTTTGTACGCGCTTCGTAAGCTCAATTGGACAGCATTTCCCTTACCATCATATGAAGCACGCTGGATGCTTATAGACATACAAGCACTTAAAAAACGCCGCGAACTCTCAATGCTTCACTTTATCAATGACATTATTTCTCAACGCGTGCAATTTTCTAAATTATTATCGCAACTAAATTTTCATGCACCCAGTCGTCAATTGAGAAATCGTAAAATATTTTTGAAAAGCTCTCAGAACTAACTACTCAAAAAATGGCCCAATAAATCGCATGATGCGTCACTATAATCAGTATTGCGAGAATATCGACATCACTATGGACAGAAAGCAAAGCAAAGCCTTGGTGCTACATTCCGATTCGGAACTTGACCTTCTGTTTATTATACACAGACTTCGCAGCCAACTGTTTGATGTACAGGACAATTGCGGGGCGAGCGCTACGATCCTACTGACACTAACAGTCTCTCCCGAGCCGAGACTCGAACCTACGACGACTGGCTTGTTAGGCCAGCATCGTACCTCGAGACCAACTGGAAGGTCCTATGGGCAGAAATCAAATCAAAAAAAAAACGACTAACTACTGAAAATAATGTATGGGCAGAAATCAAATCAAAAAACGACTAACTACTGAAAATAATGTATAGAATATAAGAAAACATTGTATTATTATAACTGTAGTCTACATTTGCTGGACGAAATAAATAAATAAATAAATAAACTGTATTCAAGTTGTTTGTCTATAAGTTTGAGATCGAGCAATCGTCTTATGACATTGCTGTTGACGGTTCGGAATTTGCTCGTGGGATGTTACAGTTTGTACGCATTTGTGTCGTTGAGCAAGAGTTTAATTTTACGAATATATTTTTCGGTTAACATCACAAAAAGAAATTTCTGGTTTTAGTTTGTGCTATTCTTATAAACTTGGATACTGGGTCTCTTGAGTTGTTATCGTATTTCTTTATCAAAATCTTTACGCATCTGGTATTCATCGGGTTGTGTCCTGTATTATGTAGTTATGCATAAAGAAAATTTCAAAACGCCATCATCACACACAATATCATTTTCCAACCAGATGAATTAATTTTGTTGAAAAAATAAGGTAGACTGGGACGACTCGATCTCCTTTTCCTATTTTCTTTATTTTTTCAAGTAAACATATTCAAAATTAATTGCTGTTGTAGATGTGTGCTGTTGTACACTAAAAATTGATTACCATAAAAAAGCCATTTGATTATTTTCTTTGAGAAAACTTTTAAGTTTTCAGAAAAGTTTTTAAAACTCACGAAATGAATTGAAAATCTCAGACTTGTGGAGACTTGATTCTTCTTTTAGGTACACTTCATCTTCCTTTTTAAACACATATTGTTCTAAGTCATTCATAACTAACGTCAACACTTAATGACCATTTATAATCTACGTGGACAGGTTTTTGGTAATCTTCGCTACCCTCTCCCCCCAAGCATCTTGCCCACTTCCTATAATTCGTTCACGTTATTCATAACCACGTAGACCTTAAGGAAGGAGGGGGTCCGGCTAAAGTCTGACTTCCATGCACATTTTCAAAATTATATATGGAAGAAAGTATTCGGGGGACGGAGTGCTCTAAAATGCTCAAAACTGAGTCTATGTAGTTTATGGATATCGCCTTATTAAAATCACCCCCAAGTCCCGAGATATCGCATCTTGAACTGTCCTACAGATCAGACGTGTTTTCGGTTGCTTGTGGACTGGTTTTTGACTTTAAAGACTACCTGAAAGTTATTCCACATCAAAGTTATTCCACATCAGTCTTTATTAAGACTACCTACTTTTGAATTCAACATTAGTTTTTAACTTTTTTCGTATCACCTGAAATGAAAGGGCGAAAAAAGAAACCGCGCATCACTACGAGAAGAAAGAGAGAGTATTCTCTCTCGGACAATTCGAGTGTCTGCAGCGAAAACTCTTTTGATATTTTGCCTGCGCAAATTCTTTTGGTGATACGGTGAACATGGTAGCTTGTGTACCACTAGTGTCTAATTCAAAAAGCTTTTTTGTGTGAAATAAAGTGCTATAGGTGATCTAGTGCTAGTGATCCGACGGCGAAATTGGATATCTTAACGGATAAGTAGAAGTGTCTTTGCATGCTTTTGATTTATTCCGTTTTTTATTGATTTAATTTGTGCCAGTACCGACCACCGCGTCTATATCACATAGACGCTACGGCTGCTGATTGAAATGTCATTGTTGTTTTTTTCATTGTTCGCTGCCTATAGCCTCTGCCGTTGCTGCTGGACGATACCAGCGTATTTGTCTGCAGCGGCGTCTGCTTGTTTGTATCGGGATAATGGATTTTGCGAAATGTGGCAATACCATTCGCATTAGCGATGATCCTCTTATTTGCGTTGGTAAATGCAAGTCTCAATTCCATAGAGTTTGCACACCACTGACAAAAATAGCAGCGAAAGTCATAAATGATAATGATAATATTGTGTTTAAATGTGTATCATGTCTATTAGCCCAAGATGATGGTGGAAACATTGATGCTTTGAGTGGTGAGCTGACCAAGATTATGGGTGTATTGTCATCTATGTCTCAGTCGCTTACCGATGACCAAAGCAAAATTGAATCAAAGATAAACACGGCAATTTCAAGTGGTATTGAGATAATTTTGAAATCGGTCAGTGACTCTCTGCGTGAGAGTATGGTATGCATTGAAACCAGTGTTGCCAGTAAGCTGAATGATTTCAAAAAATATCTTGAAATTAAAGATCGGGAAAATAATGCAGCCTCAATGAACAGAAAGAGAGCACGTAATGAGAGAACGGTTCACTCTGAATCGGACTCAAATCCCAGTAAGAAAATGTTTTCAGCACGCGATGAACTGATTGTGGACGATTCGAGACGCGATGACAAGGTTTTTTGTGGCAACAAACAAACCTACGCGAACGTTTTAGCGGGGTCAACTGGGGCCTTTTTTAAAAGAAATCAAAGAAAAGAGAACCGTAAGGCTCGGCCGGTCATTGTGATCAAACCAGTCGAGTCTTCTCAATCTAGTGAAAATACTAGGTTATTTTTGAAAGAAAAATTGGATCCAAAAATACACAAAATTAGTAATTTTAGGAACGGAAAGAATGGCTCGATTATTGCTGAGGGGATAATGTTGAGGTTGTGAAAAAAGATATAGAGAGCAATCTAGGTGAAAAGTATAGTGCTGTTATTCACACAATTCCGTAACCAAAGTTGAAAATTGTGGGAATGAGTGATCGGTATTCCTCTGAAGACTTCATTGACCTGTTGAAAAGTCAAAATGACATCAACATCAATGAAGTGAAAGTTATTGCGGAGTACGAAAATACTCGCTTCAAATATAATAAATATAACGTAATTGTTGAAGTTGACAAGGACACTTATAACACTTTGATGAGTGCTGGAAAGGTAAGCATTGGGTGGGATAAGTGTCCTGTACAAGAGGCCATTAATGTTTTGCGCTGTTTTAAATGTGGAGAATTTGGTCTAAAAGCACAGAGTGTGTTAATCCCGAAACATGTTCCAAATGTAGCGGGCAACACAAGACATCTGATTGCTCTTCAACTGAATTTAACTGCGTGAATTGTTTAAAGTCAAATAAAGAATTAAAAATGAATTTGGACGTTAAACATCCAGCTTCTAGTTCTCAGTGTCCGGTTTATCGGAGACTGTTTGAAAAAAGAAAAAGCAACATGTTTTCTAGTAAATAGCAGCTAAAAGTTACGCAATGGGAGAGGAAGTTAGAAATATTATATCTGAATATTGCTGGTTTATTTACAAGTTATGTTGCTTTGCGGCATCTTGTGGAAACAAAACGTCCATGTTAGTATTTTTAACCGAAACTCATATAGTAGATGCTGATGCATTTGATCAGTACAGTTTTCGGGATACAAAGTTGCTTTTTGCCTTTCGCATTCCAGACGAACGAATTCAAACGAATCTGTTGAAAATAATTAGTTCCTTGGAATTTCAGTTGAAGGAGGCATGACGATTGGAAACTTTGGACTTTCATATCACTCCCCTAGATCAAGTAACCAACAAATTAAATGTCATTGCTGGTGATTTCAATATTGATTGGTTAAATGAGCCAAATTCGAATCAATTGAAGCAGTTACAATTTAACACAAACGGTTTCAGAATTTACGAGAATTTCCAGACATCAGTGTACATTAATTGATTACGTGTTTTCCAATTTTGACAACGTTCATTCTGTTACAGAGGCTGATTGTAAAATTTCAGACCATGAGACAATTTGTATTTTGATAGAGAATGATCGAAACCGTGATGAAAAGGTAAAAATTTGGTGCTGGAATAGATATTCAAAGCAGGCATTGTCTCAACTTGTTTTGAGAAGCTTGGATTTTCTCCCAATAACTGGTGATTTGAATAATAAAGCAGCTGTTCTCACCAATACGCTGAAAGAGTGTACCAGTAGTCTAGTTTATGGAAAATACATTGAATCGGATAAATCGAACAGCTGGTACTCTTTGGATCTTTTACGTTTGAAACGTAAAAGAGATAAAATTACAAACAATTTTGCCGAAGTAACGAAAACAATGATTGGAATAGGAACACTGTCGCGCGTAATTTATATTCACGCGCCTTGGAAAAGGCCCGTTGTGAATATATACAGAGGAAGATCGTCAACATCAAAATAACAGCAAAAAGTTATGGAAAATATTAAAAACATTAATGAAAAATAAAGATAGTTTTCCGCAATCCATAACATTTGACGGTTTGAGAGAACAATCAGCGCGAGTAATAGCAGAGAAATTCAACAATTATTTCGTTGATAGTGTTCAATCGATCAATCAAAGCATTGATTTGGTCAATGAACCGGACGAGATAATACAGCCGATCAACAATAACTGTAGCTTTGATGGTTTTCATCCTATTACTTTTACAGATTACTTTTACAGATCAGAATCATTACAAACGGGGCACGTGCCTGAAGTTTGGAAGGACTCTTGTGGTTCCTATCCCCAAGATGACTGGGACGGATAAAGCCGAAGAGTTCCGTCCCATTAACATGTTGCACACATTAGAGAAAATATTAGAACTTGTTGTAAAAGGCCAGTTGATGAGCTATTTAAATAGTAAAAACTTGCTAATCCCAGAGCAATCAGGTTATCGAGAGGGTCACTCTTGTGAGTCTGCTTTGAATCTGGTGTTAGCAAAATAGAAAGAGAAAATCGAGGCTAAAGAAAATATTTTTGCGGTGTTTTTGGATCTAAAACGCGTTTTTGAAACAATTTCTAGGCCCTTATTGTTACAAACATTGGAGCGCTTTGGTATCGTAGGGACAGCATACAAATGGTTTGAAAGTTATTTGTGTGCAAGAACTCAGAAGACTCGTTTTAACGATTTTGATTCGGATTCCATTGCTAATACACTTGGTGTACCGCAAGGAAGTGCTCTAGGGCCCATTTTATTCATTGTTTACATTAATGACATGAAGCGAGTTTTACGGTTCTGTGTTATTAATTTATTCGCTGATGACACTGTTCTGTGCATTGCAGCGAAGCATCCGCTTGATGTTGTAGCACTTTTAAACCAAGATTTACACTATCCAGCGAATTGGTTAAAATTTAAGCAAATAAAGTTAAACATTAGTAAGACAGTGTACTTGATAATTTCTTCAGTCAACTCCAGCTTAGACGTAAATATTGAAATTGATGGTGAGACGATTGATCGCGTAAATGAAATAAAGTATCTTGGAGTAATAATGGATGACAGATTAAATTTTAAGTCTCACATTGATAATGTCATCAAAAAAATGGCCAAAAAATACGGTGTCTGCCGGTCAAAGAATGAATTGACTATTAGTAGTAAAATTCAGTTGTACAAGTCAATTATTTCACCACATATAGATTTCTGCTCATCCATTTTATTCCTGGCAAACAATACGCAAATATTGAGATTGCAACGTTTACAAAATAGAATTATGCGAATAATATTAATATGTAATAGATACACTTCCTCGAGTTTTATGCTGAACGCATTACGATGGCTTTCTGTGAAGTTGATTGATGATGTTTTTAAAAATATCTCATATAGATAAATCGTCCAGTTCAAACCGATGTAGGGGTATAAGGTGGGACGATCATCATCATCATCATCTGAGCAAGAAGCGAGTGGAATGGAAGTTATTACGAATGAAACTACACAAAATGTCAATTCTTTTAAAAAGGAGAAAGTTCCACCTATTGTGGTAACTATTTCTTCTGAATTTAATATATTCAAAAAGGAACCTTCAACGTTTGTTTCTAACGTTGTAGTGGCCTATTAAATTGGCCGCAGAGGTGAATGCTGCTTATGAGCCGACTTATTAGCCGACTCTTGATCGTCTTGTTCAGTATTTAACTAACAAGATGTACAATTTTTTTACCTACGATTGTCTGAAAGGTCGAAGATTGTCTTGAAAGGTCTCACCAACGATCAAACCGTTGATGAGATTAAAATTACTTTGACAGAATTACTTGGCATAGCCCCTACCTAAATAATTCTTATGAAACAGAAATCACGAGGTGAAAACAGTCAGAGAACTGGAGTTTCCCTTGTGAACTATTTAATTCAGTTTAACCGCAGTTAACAACTCAATTTTTTTGAAAAAGCACAAGCTGTATATAACGTGCGTGTAAAGTGGGAAATTTATAGGAAGCTTGGCGGAGGTGAAAAGCATATCATCCAATGCCGTACTTGCCAACGAGATCTAATTTCTGTAACATGGACCAAAAATTCAACTATCTTACTGATCGTAATCTACAGGTTGTCTATCAGAATTCAAAATTTGATAGTTTTCTTGTCAGAGCAGGTGTGCCTCAAGGTTCAGTCTTGGTTGCACAACATATTTACTTCAGATCTTCCTGAATCGCTTCCAGGATGTGCAAAGTCATTGTTCTGCGATGACACAAGCATTTCCGTAAAAGGAAAAAAGTCTTCGTGTCTTATGCACTGCCTATAATCATATACCAGTCCCATCTTCATTTTCATCATGTTGAGAAAACAACGCGTAAAGGTATTTTGCTTGCTTAAGTTATTTCAACTGTTGAGCGTGGTTAATTCCCATATTTTCGACATGATATAGATAGATAGACACCTACCATAACTTCTTTATAAGAACGACAAGAATGCAGGTGGGACTGGTATGCGATTATAAGCAGTGCAGTCGATTGCAGAAAAGTTTAGATATTTTTTCTTCCTACTTGCAAAAGTAGAAAATCTCTCCCAATGCTTCTAAAACTCAACTGATAATTTTTTTCCTATTAGACTAGGGCTTCTTTCTTCAAGCCAAGCAATAATCACGTTGTCAAGATGAATGGGGTTATTTTAAGTTGGTCTGACAAGGTTAAGTACTTGGGACTAATTTACGATAAAAAACTTATTTTCAAAGAGCACATTGAGAGTATACAAGCTAAGTGCATTAAATATACGAGATGTTTATATCCTCTCATAAACAGGAATTCTTTGTTTAAAGAATAACTTTTGATTTACAAACAAATTTTTAGACCAGCAATGCTTTATGCTCTGGCCAAGTTGTTGTTTAACAAGGAAGAAAACGCTTCAACGGATTCACAATAAAATTCTGAATATGATTTTGAAGCGTCCTCCTTGGTTTGGTACACTCGAATTACATAGGCTTACTAATGTGTTGAAACATTAGAAGTTATGTCAAATAAAATAATTAACAATTTTCGACAAAAATCGCTACAATCCTCAATTGCTACGATAAGCTCTCTTTATAGCCAATAAGTTAGCAATTAGGTTATTTGTAAGTTTACTTCCCTTTTTTGACAAGTAGGTTTGAATCCCTACGAATTATAAAGCCTAATTGCGAAAGCAAACAAGCCCAAGCAAATAAAATTATGATTTTTTTAACAGTGTTGAAAAGCAACCATTTGTACACATTATTTACTAATATTTATTATAAATACTTAAGCTACTAACAACTAGTTACTAACAAATAAATTTTTCTTACTGGAAAGTCAAGGAACTTAGTAAGTTAATTACTTGAATTTCAACAAGCAATTTAATGCCACCCTCCCTTCCCCCCCCCCCTCTGCTCTTAATATTGGAAATCTCCTAGCAAGATATCCATGTCAGGTGGCAACACTAGCTATAATAGAAATTAATCGTTTCTTGGTGGTGCCACGTTTCTTGGTGGTGCCACATTTCGCTATCGGGATTTGACCTTCTGATTATTATACATAGGTTTCGCTGCCAATTTCGCTACCAATTTTCCTGGTCACAGGAGAATTGTGGGGTGAGCGCTACGATCCTACTGACAGTAACAGGCTCTCCCGATTCTAATTTTAATTTTATTACCGGATTCTAATATACGACAACTGGATTGTTCGGCCAGTATCATAGCTCGAGACCAGACCTAGGAGATTATTTATTTGATTAAAATATTTTTTATAGTTCAAATAACTACGTCAATGTTTCAAATTTCATTTATAATTCCGTTCTTTATTTCAGTTACGGTTGATGTAAGCGCGAATACTAAACTACTATCGAAATATTTAGATATTCCTGGAATGAATGAAACTACTACAATAAGATCGCTAGCTGTTTTTTTCAAACATAAGTCACTAGTCCTTTTTGTCGATTGTAATGAAGGAGCACAGCTGGATCTGGATATGGATATTTCAAAATTATATACCGAAATGAACGAACCAAGTGTTAAATTAGTAAGTACTCTTTAACTTCGTACATCAAGTAATAATATGATTTTAGTCACATTATTTTTTGCCTTTCTCCTAGAAAGGTATAGCAATCACTGGCAAAACGGTAGATATAAAAGTACTCCAAAGGGCCGATCACTCGATCACTCGACTCAGTTCGACGAGCTGAGCGTTTTCTGTATGTGTGTATGTATATATATGAGCCGTAGAACAAAAGTGGTACATGTTTTTCCATTGAAGTTTGTGTAAGCTTCTCAACCAGAACTCGTTATGCTTTCATGTACCGTCTTATGTAACCTTTCCAGCAATGATTTAGTGCAGTTATGTTAGAAAAAAAATGTTGAAAATAATTTACTATTAGAGTGTTATCGTTTATCGCATCTCCTGAAAAATTTACTTAATGGCACATGTACCACTTTTGCTCTCAACGAAATGCTGATTATGTTAATTAATATAAATTGTTTTGGCTGTAACTTTGGTTTAGGTTATCAGATCTCGGTTTTTCTTGGATATTCTAGAACATGATTGCGTTCTGCATCAATTTATGCACAAAAACCAAAAAGTGGAAAAATGGCACATGTACCACTTTTGCTCTCAACGGCTCATATATGTGTGTGTGTTTGTGCAACTTTTCAATCTCACTCGATTTTCTCAGTGATGGCTGGACCGATTTCCAGAAAATTATTTTCAAATGGAAGGTCTAGCTACCTCATAAAACCATATCAAATTTTATTGTAAACGGATTTTTAGTTTGTATTGTATTTATCAAAATGTTAAAATCACGAAAGTTTATTATCTCAGAAACTAAACGATTTGAACAAAATTCATTTTAAAGGAACGGACTACCTAAAAACGCTTAACTTTTGAATTTTATAAAGATTGGACATGTGGTTCAAAAGTTATGGGAAGAATCGTGTAGTGGAGACTATTTAATCTCACTCATGTTTCTCAGAGATGGGTGAACCGATTTTCATAAAATCAGTGTCAAATGGGAGATCCAATTGTCCCATAAGACCCCATTGATATTTTTTTTGCAGGCGGACTTGTACTTTGCCTCTTATGTTTAAAAATGAGTAATCCAGCTATGAAAAGAAACATATTCAGAAGACTACTTAAACTCACTCACTTTCTCAGAGATGACTGAACCGATTTCCACAAAATTTGTTTCAAATGAAAGGTCTAGTTGCCTCATAACACCCTACTGATTTTTACTCTAATCGGACTGTAACTTTGTCTGTAATGTATCAAGATGTGAAAATCACGAAACTTCATTATCTCAGAAATTGCACAATCGATTCGAACAATAGTCATATCAGATGAACGGGCTAGTTAAGGGTTAACTGATGAATTTTATAATGGTACAAAAGTTGTGAAAAGAAAGCATATTTGAAGTAAAAAAAAATCCTGCTATAAATAATCGAATCTAAAATAATATTTTATCGAATGATATATAATCGAGTCCAACCTAAATATGAGTACGTTTCGACGTTTGACGTTTAGATTATACCCCGATCAAAAAAAATTTTGCGTCATATATTTGAACCATATATATTTCATATTATTTGAATGTGTTGATGTATGTTCTTATGTGTATAGTCCAGCAAATATTATCAAGGTGCATATTTTTCCTGAAAATTGAAGTTTTCGTGTAAATCTATTTAAACAAATAATAAGTTTGTATGAGAAAGGCTGGGTCTCACCGCTAGGTGGATTAATATGGGTTTTTTGTTTTTTGAATGTTGAATCGGTAACCATGGCACAAAAAAAATTATTTTTGTAAAAAAAAAATCTTTACTAAAACAAACAAAAGAAAGAAGATGAAAAGTTTACTTTTATCATCTACAAGATCTACGAGAAGTGAAAACACCAAACTAAGGGTATTTTCAGCAGTGATCTATTTTCGGAACAATTTTACACTAGATTTACATCAACAAAACCTGAATAGAATTAGTTAATATAGATTAGTTTCGCGTTTCCCGCACCGGTGTAGTATATCTTGTTATTTTAAATTACTGACATCGGTCAACCTGTCAACAATTTATTACCACTTGCTATCAGTTTCCCATAAGACTTGTTTTAATATTAAGCAAATGGAAGTGCGATAATTTTTGAGCACATTAAAAACTGCTTTGGCAAGACACTTAATATTTACAAGACTTGGCATAATGAATTTGGCGGTTTGAGCCAAACATCAGAGACATTTTTTAGGATGGATTGGTATATAATCGAATATTTTTTGCTGCAAGTGAGGCTTTGGAAGATAACGAAAAGAAGATGGTTACCACTATACCTCGTTTATCGCATCTCCTGAAAAATTTACTTAATGGCACATGTACTACTTTTGCTCTCAACGAAATGGTGATTATGTTAATTAATATAAATTGTTTTGGCTGTAACTTTGGTTTAGGTTATCAGATCTCGGTTTTTCTTGGATATTCTACAACATGATTGCGTTCTGCATCAATTTATGCACAAAAACCAAAAAGTGGAAAAATGGCACATGTACCACTTTTGCTCTCAACGGCTCATATATGTGTGTGTGTTTGTGCAACTTTTCAATCTCACTTGATTTTCTCAGTGATGGCTGGACCGATTTCCAGAAAATTATTTTCAAATGGAAGGTCTAGTTACCTCATAAAACCATATCAAATTTTATTGTAATCGGATTTTTAGTTTGTATTGTATTTATCAAAATGTTAAAATCACGAAAGTTTATTATCTCAGAAACTAAACGATTTGAACAAAATTCATTTTAAAGGAACGGGCTACCTAAAAACGCTTAACTTTTGAATTTTATAAAGATTGGACATGTGGTTCAAAAGTTATGGAAAGAATCGTGTAGTGGAGACTATTTAATCTCACTCATGTTTCTCAGAGATGGGTGAACCGATTTTCATAGAATCAGTGTCAAATGGGAGATCCAATTGTCCCATAAGACCCCATTGATATTTTTTTTGCAGTCGGACTTGTACTTTGCCTGTTATGTTTAAAAATGAGTAATCCAGCTATGAAAAGAAACATATTCAGAGGACTACTTAAACTCACTCACTTTCTCAGAGATGGCTGAACCGATTTCCACAAAATTAGTTTCGAATGAAAGGTCTAGTTGCCTCATAACACCCTATTGATTTTTGCTCTAATCGGACTGTAACTTCGTCTGTAATGTATCAAAATGTGAAAATCACGAAACTTCATTATCTCAGAAATTGCACAATCGATTCGAACAATAGTCATATCAGATGAACGGGCTAGTTGAGGGTTAACTGATGAATTTTATAATGGTACAAAAGTTGTGAAAAGAAAGCATATTTGAAGTAAAAAAAAATCCTGCTATAAATAATCGAATCTAAAATAATATTTTATCGAATGATATATAATCGAGTCCAACCTAAATATGAGTACGTTTCGACGTTTACGTTTAAATTATACCCCGATCAAAAAAAATTTTGCGTCATATATTTGAACCATATATATTTCATATTATTTGAATGTGTTGATGTATGTTCTTATGTGTATAGTCCAGCAAATATTATTAAGGTGCATATTTTTCCTGAAAATTAAAGTTTTCGTGTAAATCTATTTAAACAAATAATAAGTTTGTATGAGAAAGGGTGGGTCTCACCGCTAGGTGGATTAATATGGGTTTTTTGTTTTTTGAATGTTGAATCGGTAACCATGGCACAAAAAAAATTATTTTTGTAAAAAAAAAATCTTTACTAAAACAAACAAAAGAAAGAAGATGAAAAGTTTACTTTTATCATCTACAAGATCTACGAGAAGTGAAAACACCAAACTTAGGGTATTTTCAGCAGTGATATATTTTTGAAACAATTTTACACTAGATTTACATCAACAAAACCTGAATAGAATTAGTTAATATAGACCTGTTTCGCGTTTCCCGCACCGGTGTAGTATATCTTGTTATTTTAAATTACTGACATCGGTCAACCTGTCAACAATTTATTACCACTTGCTATCAGTTTCCCATAAGACTTGTTTTAATATTCAGCAAATGGAAGTTCGATAATTTTTGAGCACATTAAAAACTGCTTTGGCAAGACACTTAATATTTACAAGACTTGGCATAATGAATTTGGCGGTTTGAGCCAAACATCAGAGACATTTTTTAGGATGGATTGGTATATAATCGAATATTTTTTGCTGCAAGTGAGGCTTTGGAAGATAACGAAAAGAAGATGGTTACCACTATACCGAACATTAGAAAATAATGTAGCGGGCCAGAAACTCACAAATCTGCAGTTTCGCTCCCCGTATCTGCAAGCAAGTGGCTTAAGCGTCGCCTCAAAGAGGACCACTTGCCAAAGAGGACCACTGGCCACTTGAAATTCGCGAGAAAAGCCCTTAACCTCAAAACACCGAACTCGTGAATTCTCCTCACTGGACCAATTCTGAACGATAAGATAGCTGTCCAGCGTACAGAAACTAGAGTGCGGGGACGGTATTTCCAAGCCGTCCATTTGGAGTAACAAACAAAGCACTACAAGACGAACGCGGGACGTGAGATACCTTGGACTACCTAATTCATATAAACATTACTACCAGGGAAACGCACTATATTAATTGAACATTTATATTTACAAACGTTCTCTAACTAACTAATTTGGCCATTTAATATTATTTTCTAGACTATAGTGTGCGAAGGTGGAGAACTAATGACTACGCCATAAACTGACTACGCTAGTAGTCGGGTTAGAGCCTCGGCTGAACTTTAACTATGCGCAGAGATTTCATATCTAGCGTACTTACTCTTTCGGCGGTTACTCACACCGCTCCTTTACAAATTGTTCGGCATTCAACAGTAATTAGTGATGATCTACTGCAATCAGCATACAACAGCAATCACCGCAGGTACGGTTGGATTTCTGCGATGGCGTCGGTTCTATATGGGCTGCATGTGCCGATCAGTCCGATCAGCGAGTCAGCATAGACCGCCTAAGTGTGCGGCGGCTGGCGGAATGGGCCTTGTCCTGGCTGACCCTGCGTCCCAGGAGTGTGCGGTAGGAGGGTGGATGAGCTTTGCTGGCGGTGGGTTTATGGCTTCGCCAAGCGCATTAAAATAGCCGTCGAACGGCTGTTCGACGCGGTTACGAAAAACCATTATAGCCAATCCAACTCAACGTTACCTTTTATCCTCACCGCACTTGCTGGCAAAGTCTCCACTAAATCTAACTACTCCTAACTGCGCTAAACCTATTGAAGAGACAACACTCAATACAACTAACTACTATGCTAAAACACACCTTATACGAATCAAGAACAACACAAAATCACACACTCTGGCTTATTTCGCCGTTCGATTGTAAATGATCGAAGCGAGATTGGTTTGCTCCTCAGATCAAACGAACTTCCACGGAAAATTCAAACATGAGTTTTCATCTCCCTTTCCCGTTAGATTCATGCATCTAACTATTTAATTTCCCGAATTTAATCACCTGCGCTGGCTGGGTTTTTACCAAGAAGAACAAGCAAGTAAGTCGCTGATTCGTGCTTGAGATTTGGATTGCGTCACCGCGAATGAGAGGCTGAAAGGAAGAGCAAATATTCAAACGGCTAACTCGTACGCAAGGTGTAATTGCGCCTGGTTAGCCAACTATCCATGATCTTTATAGTAGATCAGCTATAAATTCGAAAATTGACGAAGAATAACTATGCAACTTAAATTCACCAAAATGATTGCTACATAACACCACGGTCTGTTACTGTAACTGCAAACCTGACAGAAACGAATTACCAAATGAGAAAATTTTAGAAGAAAATTATGTGCAAACTATTTACAAAAAGCAATCATAACCTAAGCTATTTACTATTTGCAATATTCACAAAATGTTAAGTTCACCAAGAAATATAAACTATTGGCGTGTAACGTTTCTTCAGTACTGTACGCTGATTCAATTAAGTTTCCCAAATAGATAACTCCCAAATACGGCATCGCTTTATATTTTGAAACGAGCTTCCAATATTCCAAGGCAATTTTACTAGAGGAATGCTCCAATCACGATGTTGGAAAGGCACCCCCAGCGAAATTATCATGCTATTTGCTTTTCGAGAAAATTTCCTTCCTTGGAAACTTTTCTCTATTAGGCAAACCCACTATCCCCAAATTAAAAATTCCCCAGCAGTAACCCTAACGACGACTCTTTGTCTAGTGAGTAATCTGCCACATAAATATTCATAAATACCCCAAACAACTACAACAATAAATTGGCACATTCACATACCGGACTACTCCAACACTACGATCGGAAAGGTATCATACATTAACATAGCTTCTGTTTTACGCCAAAAACACCCCAGTACACACCTGAACACGAATCTTTGCACGAAAAACGCAATAAGCCACATTAATTTCCCCAGCAGTAACTCATGCACCGAAATTATCGGTCACAGAGAAAGCTGCCACTGCAATTCGCATAAATACTAAACATACAACCACAGACTAACAGACGTAACACTGGAACCTAGCTCCATCGCCACAAAAAACGTTCATTTCAAATTTTCAATCGAATAACAGTCATCGCGCGAAAACGTCGTCTGGGGCGCTGTCATGCAATCTCATACATACTTTGTAGGGGTGTGCGAAACTGGCTTTTCTGGTGTCGAAACGAAACGAAACGGAATTAACCCTTAATTTCGGTTTCGCCAAATTAGTCGAAACGAAATCAAGGTGGATTTCGAGTTCTCGAGACGAAACGAAATTGGTCTCTAAATTTCGCGAAATTTCGCGAAATTTCGAAAAATAAAATAAATGTTTCTGAAACATAGCATTACAATGATTTGTAACGTTGGAGCGTACGCTAACGAAGTACCCTTCAGCAGCTGATCGCAAGGTGCTTACTTGGTCGACGAAGAGTAACGTAGGTATTCAGATATCGATGAACCGACAATGACGAAAAATCAAAAATGTTAAAAACTAAAATCTTGATGCATTCATTTATACAGATTATATTGCAGGTAATAGTAGCGCGATAGATACAAATGATATAAAGGTCAAACTCGAAATGTATTTGTAAATAATAATTTAATGAACTTTTGAACTGATTCTTTTGGTTTGAATGCAACTATGTTTAAAATAGAAATCCTTCTTTCATAGCACTTTCATCATTCAAAATCCAAGTTTTGTCCTAAACCTCGAACTGGAAAACATGAGAGATGGTAGGTAGGTTTTCAACCATTCCTGTGAGTTTTGGTGTCCCTAGCAAAGATAACTTTTCCAAAGAGTTTTTCCCTATGCAAACGTGAAAGCGACGAATCCGATAAGCAATTCCTTGGCGGCCTTCTGATGCATTTCTGCATTCTCTAAAAGCAGCAAAATTCACAGGAATGGTTAAAAAGCTGTAAAACCTTTGGAGGGCAACTTTTTTTCCGCTTTTGTCGACCAGTGTTATTGAATTTTTTTTAACATCGTTTAGTCAGACTAGACTAAGTGACATCTTTATCAATTCGAGGAAAAATTTAAGTTAACTATTCTGTAAACATTGAAGTTTTCAATATTTTTGCACATTTTTTAATATAACTTAAAATTACTTTTTAACTGAGCAGTTCCACAAAAAATGTCCCAGTTTCAATATTTTTTGTCATTTTAGATTTGACCTGAACTTTGCATAAACGTTTCTATAGGCTGAGAAGCTATTGAAAATGCTATTTTGGGTGGGTTATTGTGATTATACATATTTTCAGAGCCAAAAGTTTTTTGATCAGAGTGACGTCTCTGGTAAAGTTTTAGACAGTAATTTTATCTTTCCGATAAAAAAAAACTCATTTCTTTAATGTAAAAGAAACATGAAAATTAATATAAAAAAGCTTATTTTTCAAAAATCTTTGTTTTTGTATAAAAATTACAAAAAAAATTACAGAAACGATGAAGAAGTCAAAAAAAGTTATATTTAAAAAAAAATTTACAACATGTTTATTTTTGGAAGGACAATATTATTATCTACAACTTTGCCAAAGGCACTATGCCAATCAAACCAACTGTTTCGATTATAAAAATATTTTAATTACCCACAGAGTGCCCAGTTGGAGATTAAAATTATTTTTTCAGCTAAATCGGTTTGTTTGACTGGCACAACTAGTGTCTCTGGTAGGGTTGTAGAGAATAATTTTGTCCTAAAAAAATATGCCCTGTGAGTTTCTGCGACACCAACAATAATAAAATGCATTTGGGACCATTTCCAAACTACGTGGTCATATTTTGATCCCTTTTATACCCCCCTACTCCCTCGTTGACTTTCGTGGTCTTTTGTTTTGTAATCTTATTCTGCAAATATATGTACAATAAAGTATGAAAAATTTATAAAAAAATGAATGTTCAAGAAAACTTCCCGATCAGAAGGGCAAAACAAAAATGTAACAGAGGCTGTTAGTTTGTTATGTGAAAAATCTTTCAGGATGTTTTAATTTTGATCCCGTTAGGTGTTAAAAAAACAGAAATCATAACAAAAAATATTCTACTTATATCAAACCCATATCAAACTTTGTTACTAACGTATCAGCTTTCTAACAAAATTAGATAGCACCTAGAACATCATAATAACAACCATTGTTATAAACAACAGGTTTGGATTTTTTTTTTTTTTGGATTCAATATTCTTTTTTTTTCTTACGGTATTTTCATTATACATTCGTTTTTTGAACATTGTGAGAGATTCAATTTTATCAACTTTTCAACTCTGATGTTTTTAATGTACTATAAGTGTTACTACTTTTTCCTTTTCTACGTACATGATTTACATTTTAAACAGGTTTGGATAGAGACGAAAAAATTGTTAGATTTGTTTCAGAACAACTTCATTTCATGATTTGTTATTATAACTCATTCAGATTCAATTTTGTTATCAAAAGCAAATGGGAAAATTCAAAATCGTATCAAAATATGTTATTTGTATCTCCCGTTGATAGAATTTTGTATTATTTTTGTTATGCCCTTCTGATCGGGTTAATATTAGTTATTGCGCAAATTATAAATAGATTTTTCAGTAATATCATTTTCTCAAAACCAAAATAACAAATAGATAATGGTTGGTTAATTTTTGATAATATTTAATTGTCTTTAACAAATATAATAATTTCCTTACCTGAAAGTAATTTAAAATACGCTTTTCTGTTGAGTATATTCAAAATGATTTTTAATTTGTTGTTGAGTATCAAAACAAATAAAACTTGTTTAAGCAGTTTGATCATCCACGATACATTTTTCGCTTATAGTTATGGTAAACTCATCTAGAAATCATCTAGAACAATATTTAGTTGATAATAAGCGAAACCTTACTTTTAGTGATTTACAGGTATCGGATTTGTAACTTAGTTTTTTTCAATAAATTACAAAGTTTTCGAATGTCGAACAAAATATAAACATCTTTCTTTCTTCCTTCACGAACACCCAGGTCTTATATATTGTTTTTAAGACCAAAACGTTGATTTTTTTACCGGTCGTTGAGTATTGAAATATACTTCCAGGAAAAATAACATAAATCCCGACGCATTGCAAAATAGAACTATTATTCTAAAGAAGTGAATGCCATTTAAGGCAAAGCCTGTTTAAAACAAAAAAAAATATCCTTCGTTCGGATAAATTTGAAATATGTTTCAAAAATTTGATTACAGTTAATTGCTGACAACTCTCAAACTTTCCGTGACACTTATTAATTAGTCGTGTCAAATAAATTTATTAATTAAATAATTGCGAAAGCTTCGTCTTGACTTAGTGGCAATAATAAATTATAAGTCAGAAAAAAGACTACGTGGTCTATTCGTTAACCCCCACACCCCCCGCGTGATTTTTCGTGGTCTTTTGATAACTCCCACCGTCTCCCTATATATGACTACGTGGTTTGGGAACGGCTCCTTTGAAACAAACCAAAAGTTTTTTTTCTTTCAACCAACCAACAGTTAGAATGAAATGTTGTAATGCAACAAACAAATAGTTTTCTCTTTACTCAATTAAGTTATTCGTAATCATCCTCGTTCTCTTATTTCTCGTTCTTTCTAACCTTTCTTTTCTTCTACCTTGTATATTAGTCAAGTGCAAAGTCAAAATCACTTTTATGCTATAATCTGAACTTGTTTTTGACATTGTAAAATATTGTGTCCCCTAAAACAAGAGTAACATTTCTCAGTTATGTGTTCAACGAGAGCGAACCATGTACTTCTTATTCATTCATTGATAAAGTATACTTTTTTGGTAACACGTTTAAAATATTTTTGATAAGGTACCTGGCTATTTTGAAACCTATGCTGACTTTGAAGTCAGAGTATTTTGAAACAATACTAAAAATTCAGGCAATTACAACTTTTTCTGCTTGACACATCGATCACTCTGTCTGCACACTATAAGGCATGATATCTGGTCAGCCTAGTGATAGCAATGAACTATCTGAAATAACACATTTAAATACACTACGGTGTGCGAAGAGGAGTCCTCTAACACAGAGAAATCCGAAAAAACGCTTGAAAATTTATACAAGTCGAGTAGCATAGAACATTTGGCCTGTAAGATAGAGCTTCAGAGCTTAAGTTTTGACAGAAATTACTATGCCCTCCTAAACGAAAGACAAAAAGTGACCTCTTTAACCTTGTGGGCTGCAAATATAACCACATTTTGATGTACGTAAAAGATGCGTAAAATTTATTCCTACAAACAAATTACTAGATACCTTGTAGCGCATTTGGACGGCATCATATTCCTCGAATATGACTTCAGTGATGACATAAATTTTATGCTCTGCGTGAATAAAAAATACCTCCCGCATGATGTTACGGTTTTGTCTTTAAAAACAAAAATTACCGGCTGAGAGTTTATTCTTCTATGTCTGACTTAGTATACCAGATATCTGTTGATATATATTCAATTTAATTTGTAGTCGCAATGAGCACAGACCAAAATAATGTAATAATGTGCATCGGAAATTTGGTCCGAAATTTCGCGAAATTTCGTAATCGTCGAAATTGGAAGTTTAATTTCGCGAAATTTTAGGCGGAATTTAGCGAAATTCAACGAAATTTTTCGGCAATTTCGCGAAACCGAAATTTCGCGAAATCTCGGGAAATTTCGAGTTTTGCGAAATTATACGAAATCATTCGAAATCTCGCACAGCCTTAATACTTTGTAGTTCCCCATTTGACACATGCAGTAACGCTGGCGCTGACGTCGAAATACATGACGCAGCGCGAACACAACAGCAGATGGTGCTAGTGTTACTAACGTAAACTACTGTAATCATCCAAACGATGGTTTTATTGCAAATTTGTTCGGCACTTTTTTTTTCAAGCAAGAACATGTAAACTAACATAAATTATTTACTTAATACAAAAAGCAAAGCCTTGGTGCTACATTCCGATTCGGAACTCGACCTTCTGTTTATAATACACAGACTTCGCAGCCAACTGTTAAATGTACAGGACAGTTGGGGGGCTAGCGCTACGATCCTACTGACACTAACAGTCTCTCCCGAGCCGAGACTCGAACCTACGACGACTGGCTTGTAAGGCCAGCATGGTACCTCGAGAAAAGCTGGGATTTACTTAATACACAAATGATAAACAACAGATAAGAAAATAAATAAACTAACCCTAATACAGCCAACAAATAAACAATTAGATAAATATTTACTTATATTCTATAGATAAATAAATAAATCAAAACATGCAATTAAATGTAATATCACAGACTAACAGACATAACACGTCGAACAAACTTTCAATAAAATCATCGTTTGGATGATTTCAGTACTTTACGTTAGTAACACTAGCACCATCTGCTGTCGTGTTCGCGCTGCGTCATGTATTTCGACATCAGCGCCAGCGTTACTGCATGCGTCAAATGGGGAACTACAAAATATGTATGAGATTGCATGACAGCGCCCCAGACGACGTTGTCGCGCGATGACTGTTATTCGATTGAAAATTTGAAATGAACGTTTTTTGTGACGATGGAGCTAGGTTCCAGTGTTACGTCTGTTAGTCTGTGGTAATATTTACAAGTTAAACTGACCATACTAACTCAAATTATAAATTTAAGTAGCAGGACCATTTTAAAATATACATGGCGTTAGGTACTAACTTACACCTTAGACTCGATGTAGTTGCACCCCCCTAACATTATTGACACCGAAAGGGAAAATTTTACATTCGTCTTGTTTTGTCCAGGCCCTTGATTTTGGTCTTACGTCTTTTAGAAGTTTTTTACTGGTAAAACGAAGAACTTTCTTCGTTTGATGCTAACATTCACCAAGAATTCGTTGTCTGTAGACGATTCTCGGTGATATATTTCGCTTCAACTACTCAGAACAATTTTCTTCGTTCTAACTTCCCACTTTCCTGTTTCGACACATTTCGTAAAGTTCCTCGAGCGTTGCTGCACCAAGGATCCCTCAGTAAATAGATGGTTTTGTGAGGGCTGCACTAATGTGCGCATCCTTACGAAATGGCAGAACAGTGTTTCTGCACCAGAGCACAGTGGGGCGACTTCATACAAAGGCTGGCCAAGCAAAAAAAGTGTCGATAAACGCGACAAAAACTTGGTATTTACATAATTTTGGGACGCTGAACACGAACCTGGCATCCATTTTTTGTTTGGGGCCGTCGAATAAAGCACGAAATTCAATTTTAGATGTTTTTTGGCACTTTTTCCTTTATATTTTTATTTATAGAGTTATATGATCTCTGACCACAAGTACTGTCACTGGGCGTCCTCCCCATTGAAAAAAATTACGTAATTTATGGACAACCCAAACAAATTTTGCCAAAATATGTATATTTTTTCATATATTTTTTTTATTAATTTAAACAACATAAGTAATACAAACTTAATTAACTTGTATTACTTATGTTGTTTAAATTAATAAAAAAAATAATGAATAATAAAATTGAAAAAAATCATCATCATCATCTGTGTGATTGCTGAAATTGTTTCCAAAAAATTATAAATTCTTTATAATTATCGGGAAAAATTTCTTTCGCTGCTATTTTCATTTCTTCTAGTGATTTTCGATGTTTCATTGTTCCATATATATGTTGTCTTTCTAATCCGGTTTCTATGGTTAAAAGGGGATATTTAAATACATGTATAAAACCATGGATTGACAAATTACTAGACATTGAATTAGGTGGTGCCGCTGATGTTGAAAACTCCATAATTAAATTAACCTAATTTCTGAATTCGAAAACCAAGACACTGGAATCACACAACGTTCTGAATGAATTCGAAAAGATGCGGAAGTCGACGAATGTTCTTGGTGTTTTTCTCATACAGCAAACTGTGTGCTTTACTTTTGTATGCAAACGTGTGCGAAGCGAAAGCAATCTGCAAACGGGCTATTGCTGGTCGGAGTTTGATGGTATGAACTTGCCTCTAGGATTTGACACTTTAATCAGTTTAGCGAATTTTATGATCATAAATTGAAAAGGGCTGAATGTTTTCAATATTGTTTTGAATATGCAGAAAGTTATAAATTAGTTTGACATACTTGGGATTTCATAAATATTCGTTCACTGTTTTCTTTTTTAGAACGTTTTTTTATTACTTTTTTTTATTAAATTTTGTAATTTTTGCCCAAATTTATATTTTATTTTTAAGGATTGAGTTCACTATCATAAATCTTCATTAATGGGGTTTCAAGGTTATGATTACAATTAATCCTGGATGGAATTTCAAATTCAGAAAAAAAAATTTCAAAAATCTGCTATCGCTTTTTTCACTAAAGTGACAATTTGCGCAGTTTTGCACTACAGCGCTTTTATGCTTTTGAAAGCTTACGTTTTTACCTGAATTTTGAATGTAGTCGCAACCGTGGCAAACGGCGGCAACTAAACTTTTAAGCTACTTTTCTACAAAAAATCACGTTTTTTTTAATTTTTTTAGTGTTAGGCCTACTATGACCGAATTTCACAATATCTAATGAAAGGGGCTTATTTTGCACAATATTTACAATAACTTTTCCTCTGACGTCAAAAAATCCAAACTGTCATTGAAGCTGCAGAGCGTTTCAAAGTAATGCACTTTTTTCCAAAAAAATGTCAAAAATCGTCAGTATGCCAAGCTTTGAAAAGTCATAAAAAATTCACTTTTCATGATATTGCGCCCAAATTTTGGATTTAGATATTTGAATATTATAGCAATAAAGAAAAAATATTATGAAACAGCTAACGAAAAAAAATTTTTTTGGCCGATGGCCAGCGATTCCCCACTGTGCAGAGCTTTCGCATCATGCCTCAGTTGTCTCGACTCAATTGAGCGATACATAGCTTGAAAAATTTTAAGAATTTCACCGAAGTGAGGTTAAGAATTGGAATAATTTGTTACCATTCTACACAATCTTGAGGATTTAGTGCGGCGAGTATTGGTAGAACTGAGTCATTACTAGACCACAGCGAAATCATCGCTCTGGGCTCATTTCTAATTCGTGTTTCCACTACTTTCGACAGGTCATTGCCCAGCTCCTTTTTATACTTCATGCTCTGTTCTACGAGGCCAATACTCTCACGGGCCACTCTTGAATGTACCGATTTCTGTAATTTTCCCAATGACCATTGTGAAAATGGTAAAAAATTTGGTACCTCACATATTTTAAATGGAAAAAAGTTACTCCGTAGAGCTACATAGCTTTTGAAAATCAAATTTATTCTTGTCACTCCGCAAAGATGCACTGCCGCTCCAAGCATAACTGTCCCATATTCTATGCAAACCTTATGGACGCTGGGACAGTTATGCTTGGAGCGGCAGTGCATAGCTTAGAAAAAATCAAATTTTACTTTGTCACTCCGTGGAGTTACATAGCTCGAAAAAAAAATCAATTTCGATCCTACTCCGTAAAGTTTCATAGCTGGAAGATAAAATCATCAAATTTTGCAACAGTGGAAACGTCAGACTGAGTACGAGACAATTTTTTAAAGAATTTACAATTGTAAATTCCCAGTCTTCGCCCTTTTAAATCGTCAAGATCGTAGCAATGTGCCCCTACAACCCTCCTTACGACTGCTGGAATGTACTTCGGTGCCAACTTGGCGCAAAACCCTTTCCCTTTGTCCGACTGCTCTGTATTCTTTTGAGCACTCGCTCACCGACCGAGTGGGTAGGACAATTCGCATTGGAACGCAGGTTGTAGTACGAGGAGTGCTTTTCATAAGCACTTTTTGAATTCTTTCACACATCTTCAAGTCGTCGTCTACTACACGCAAAAGTTGGATGGTGCGAAACCAGTACAAAATTGTGCGTTTTTAGCGCAATTGTTGATGTGGTTTGGAACCAGTACAATGATTGCGTGTTGGGAATAACGCAATTAATGCTCTAGCGTTTTTTCAATGTATTTGTCAGCTCCAAACCACTACACCTAAACAGTTTCAGCTGGTATCAAGCAGCATTGCAAAGCGAGCGAGAAGCAAAACCTTTCTCCTCCTTTCTGCTTGAGAACGAGACATATGCTACGCTTCTCAAGTCTTTTGCACACACGCTTTCCCCTGAGTAGCAGCAAGCACGAACTGACAGTATGAGTGAGACTAACAAAACTGGCATCAAGTATGTACAGCATGCAATCTCATACATACTTTGTAGTTCCCCATTTGACACATGCAGTAACGCTGGCGCTGACGTCGAAATACATGACGCAGCGCGAACACAACAGCAGATGGTGCTAGTGTTACTAACGTAAACTACTGTAATCATCCAAACGATGGTTTTATTGCAAATTTGTTCGGCACTTTTTTTTCAAGCAAGAACATGTAAACTAACATAAATTATTTACTTAATACAAAAAGCAAAGCCTTGGTGCTACATTCCGATTCGGAACTCGACCTTCTGTTTATAATACACAGACTTCGCAGCCAACTGTTGAATGTACAGGACAGTTGGGGGGCTAGCGCTACGATCCTACTGACACTAACAGTCTCTCCCGAGCCGAGACTCGAACCTACGACGACTGGCTTGTAAGGCCAGCATGGTACCTCGAGAAAAGCTGGGATTTACTTAATACACAAATGATAAACAACAGATAAGAAAATAAATAAACTAACCCTAATACAGCCAACAAATAAACAATTAGATAAATATTTACTTATATTCTATAGATAAATAAATAAATCAAAACATGCAATTAAATGTAATATTTACAAGTTAAACTGACCATACTAACTCAAATTATAAATTTAAGTAGCAGGACCATTTTAAAATATACATGGCGTTAGGTACTAACTTACACCTAAGACTCGATGTAGTTGCACTCCCTAACATTATTGACACCGAAAGGGAAAATTTTTCATTCGTCTTGTTTTGTCCAGGCCCTTGATTTTGGTCTTACGTCTTTTAGAAGTTTTTTACTGGTAAAACGGAGAACTTTCTTCGTTTGATGCTAACATTCACCAAGAATTCGTTGTCTGTAGACGATTCTCGGTGATATATTTCGCTTCAACTACTCAGAACAATTTTCTTCGTTCTAACTTCCCACTTTCCTGTTTCGACACATTTCGTAAAGTTCCTCGAGCGTTGCTGCACCAAGGATCCCTCAGTAAATAGATGGTTTTGTGAGGGCTGCACTAATGTGCGCATCCTTACGAAATGGCAGAACAGTGTTTCTGCACCAGAGCACAGTGGGGCGACTTCATACAAAGGCTGGCCAAGCAAAAAAAGTGTCGATAAACGCGACAAAAACTTGGTATTTACATAATTTTGGGACGCTGAACACGAACCTGGCATCCATTTTTTGTTTGGGGCCGTCGAATAAAGCACGAAATTCAATTTTAGATGTTTTTTGGCACTTTTTCCTTTATATTTTTATTTATAGAGTTATATGATCTCTGACCACAAGTACTGTCACTGGGCATCCTCCCCATTGAAAAAAATTACGTAATTTATGGACAACCCAAACAAATTTTGCCAAAATATGTATATTTTTTCATATATTTTTTTTATTAATTTAAACAACATAAGTAATACAAACTTAATTAACTTGTATTACTTATGTTGTTTAAATTAATAAAAAAATAATGAATAATAAAATTGAAAAAAATCATCATCATCATCTGTGTGATTGCTGAAATTGTTTCCAAAAAATTATAAATTCTTTATAATTATCGGGAAAAATTTCTTTCGCTGCTATTTTCATTTCTTCTAGTGATTTTCGATGTTTCATTGTTCCATATATATGTTGTCTTTCTAATCCGGTTTCTATGGTTAAAAGAGGACATTTAAATACATGTATAAAACCATGGATTGACAAATTACTAGACATTGAATTAGGTGGTGCCGCTGATGTTGAAAACTCCATAATTAAATTAACCTAATTTCTGAATTCGAAAACCAAGACACTGGAATCACACAACGTTCTGAATGAATTCGAAAAGATGCGGAAGGCGACGAATGTTCTTGGTGTTTTTCTCATACAGCAAACTGTGTGCTTTACTTTTGTATGCAAACGTGTGCGAAGCGAAAGCAATCTGCAAACGGGCTATTGCTGGTCGGAGTTTGATGGTATGAACTTGCCTCTAGGATTTGACACTTTAATCAGTTTAGCGAATTTTATGATCATAAATTGAAAAGGGCTGAATGTTTTCAATATTGTTTTGAATATGCAGAAAGTTATAAATTAGTTTGACATACTTGGGATTTCATAAATATTCGTTTACTGTTTTCTTTTTTAGAACGTTTTTTTATTACTTTTTTTTATTAAATTTTGTAATTTTTGCCCAAATTTATATTTTATTTTTAAGGATTGAGTTCACTATCATAAATCTTCATTAATGGGGTTTCAAGGTTATGATTACAATTAATCCTGGATGGAATTTGAAATTCAAAAAAAAAAAATCACAAAAATCTGCTATCGCTTTTTGCACTAAAGTGACAATTTGCGCAGTTTTGCACTACAGCGCTTTTATGCTTTTGAAAGCTTACGTTTTTACCTAAATTTTGAATGTAGTCGCAACCGTGGCAAACGGCGGCAACTAAACTTTTAAGCTACTTTTCTACAAAAAATCACGTTTTTTTTAAATTTTTTTAGTGTTAGGCCTACTATGACCGAATTTCACAATATCTAATGAAAGGGGCTTATTTTGCACAATATTTACAATAACTTTTCCTCTGACGTCAAAAAAATCCAAACTGTCATTGAAGCTGCAGAGCGTTTCAAAGTAATGCACTTTTTTCCAAAAAAATGTTAAAAATCGTCAGTATGCCAAGCTTTGAAAAGTCATAAAAAATTCACTTTTCATGATATTGCGCCCAAATTTTGGATTTAGATATTTGAATATTATAGCAATAAAGAAAAAATATTATGAAACAGCTAACGAAAAAAAAATTTTTTTTGGCCGATGGCCAGCGATTCCCCACTGTGCAGAGCTTTCGCATCATGCCTTAGTTGTCTCGACTCAATTGAGCGATACATAGCTTGAAAAATTTTAAGAATTTCACCAAAGTGAGGTTAAGAATTGGAATAATTTGTTACCATTCTACACAATCTTGAGGATTTAGTGCGGCGAGTATTGGTAGAACTGAGTCATTACTAGACCACAGCGAAATCATCGCTTTGGGCTCATTTCTAATTCGTGTTTCCACTACTTTCGACAGGTCATTGCCCAGCTCCTTTTTATACTTCATGCTCTGTTCTACGAGGCCAATACTCTCACGGGCCACTCTTGAATGTACCGATTTCTGTAATTTTGCCAATGACCATTGTGAAAATGGTAAAAAATTTGGTACCTCACATATTTTAAATGGAAAAAAGTTACTCCGTAGAGCTACATAGCTTTTGAAAATCAAATTTATTCTTGTCGCTCCGCAAAGATGGACTGCCGCTCCAAGCATAACTGTCCCATATTCTATGCAAACCTTATGGACGCTGGGACAGTTATGCTTGGAGTGGCAGTGCATAGCTTAGAAAAAATCAAATTTTACTTTGTCACTCCGTAGAGTTACATAGCTCGAAAAAAAAAATCAATTTCGATCCTACTCCGTAAAGTTTCATAGCTGGAAGATAAAATCATCAAATTTTGCAACAGTGGAAACGTCAGACTGAGGACGAGACAATTTTTTAAAGAATTTACAATTGTAAATTCCCAGTCTTCGCCCTTTTAAATCGTCAAGATCGTAGCAATGTGCCCCTACAACCCTCCTTACGACTGCTGGAATGTACTTCGGTGCCAACTTGGCGCAAAACCCTTTCCCTTTGTCCGACTGCTCTGTATTCTTTTGAGCACTTGCTCACCGACCGAGTGGGTAGGACAATTCGCATTGGAACGCAGGTTGTAGTACGAGGAGTGCTTTTCATAAGCACTTTTTGAATTCTTTCACACATCTTCAAGTCGTCGTCTACTACACGCAAAAGTTGGATGGTGCGAAACCAGTACAAAATTGTGCGTTTTTAGCGCAATTGTTGATGTGGTTTGGAACCAGTACAATGATTGCGTGTTGGGAATAACGCAATTAATGCTCTAGCGTTTTTTCAATGTATTTGTCAGCTCCAAACCACTACACCTAAACAGTTTCAGCTGATATCAAGCAGCATTGCAAAGCGAGCGAGAAGCAAAACCTTTCTCCTCCTTTCTGCTTGAGAACGAGACATATGCTACGCTTCTCAAGTCTTTTGCACACACGCTTTCCCCTGAGTAGCAGCAAGCACGAACCGACAGTATGAGTGAGACTAACAAAACTGGCATCAAGTATATACAGCACGGGTTTCTCGCTCATTTCGTAAAACGACGAGACATCGTCTTGCGCGTCGCAACGCGAACCGAAAAAGAAACAAAAGAGCAACCTTCAAATTATATGTGACGTACCTAGTCTCGTCGCACGTACATGGAAAATCTACGAGCTAGAGAGAAAGAGCAGCCACTAATACACTCGATGTGAGAAATAAAGTGTCGGTATATGATACATATTCTGATTTCAATCTATGTCAATGTATTCGCAGTACAACTGCTGCGTTATCCTTTTCACACATTTATTGTGCGATTTCTGTGCAACATTTGTGCAAATCGGGAAGACACAATGATTGTACTTTTGCGTGTAGCTTGTCGTTACCCGGAGTCGGAGCGTCGCGCAGGTGCCGATATTCTCGGCCATCGGATACCATGTTCCGACCAAACAGGACAAAGTAAGGAGTGTAGTGGATGGCTTCGTGGATAGAGTTTCTCACAGCGTTGGCGATCTGTTGCAGCTTATTCGCCTATTCTTTGTGATCCTTCTTGATGCAAGCCCGAATAGCAGTCTTTATCACCCTGTTAACCCTTTCCGTGGCATTCACCTGGGGGTGGTAGTTGGGCGTTCTCCAGTGTGTGACATGGTACCGGGTCAACAGATCGTTAAATAACGAAGAGGTTAACTGAGATCCATTATCTGAGAGGATCACTTCCGGTACTCCAAACAGCAGGAACAGAGAATTCTCCACGAAGTTGACTAATGATTCAGCTGTTGCTTGTCGGAAGGGTTGAACGATCACGAATATGGAAAAGAGGTCCATTACCACCAGAAGGCACGTATTTCGATTTTTGCCTGATATTGGCAGAGGGCCGACATAGTCCATAGCAAGAAATTGCCACGGGTACTGAGCGATCATCTTCTAATTGGCCATGGGAGGTGTCGTGTTCTGGTTCGAAGCTTTGCTCATCTGACACGTTGAGCATGTTTGACAGATTCGCTTCACTTCACTGCTCATGTATGGCCTATAGAATCGTTCCCTCATAGCATTCAATGCCTTGTCGAAGCCCAGATGGGCACGTTCGTGAATCATGCGCACGATGTCGATTTCTGTGCTTGCTGGATACCGTTTCCACTGGAACCGCTGGTCCTCAAATTTTCCGTCGACTTTTACGAACTTCCAGATTTCTCCGTTGGCAACACGAAAGTCTGGGTAATTAGCTGGCTCTTGCTGAATTTTATTTACCAGATCTTGTTGCTCGATATCTAACGCTTGTACAGAAATCATTTCGACCGACCGAGGCAGGCAATCTTCCAGGATACTGCTCTTGCCCTTTCTGTACTCCAGCTCGATGTTGTAAGACTGGATTTTTAAAGCCCAACGAAGCAGTTTCCCGTTACCAGATTTAACTCCAATCGAAAACAGCCACAATAAACTTCGAGCATTGGTAACCACCTCGAGACGGGTCCCTTCAACAAAGTGGCGGAAATGTTCGATTGCCAAGAACGCTCCCATTCCCACATTCCTTCTCGAAACTCGCATATTTTCTTTGGGTGGTACTCAACTTTTTGCTAAAGTAGGCCACGACTTTTGGCACGTTATCGTGATGTTGAATCAGGGCTGCCCCAACAGCATTATCCGAAGCATCGGACTCAATCGAGAATGGAAGCGAAAAATCTGGGTTCCCCAAGATTGGTGCTGGAACTAACGCAGCTTTTAGCTTTGAAGGCTCCGCGAAGGCGGCTCCAGCTGCCTCAGTCAAGACAAACTTCGCTCTAGATTTTTTAGAAGATCGGATATCGGTGCCGCGATCCGACTGTACTCTCGGATGAAACGTTGGTAAAATCCGGCTGATCCCAACAGGCGACGAATGTCTTTCACATTTCGGGGTCGAGCATAGTTCAGAATCGGGGCGATTCGGCTATTGTCTATGGCTACACCTTCCTCGGTAAGCAGGTAACCCAAATAGGTAACCTGCTTGCAACAGAAGCGGCTTTTGTCAAGCGAGATGGTTAGGTTGGTTCTGGTTAAGCGTTCCGCCACGATCCGCAGAAGTCGGACGTGTTCTTCAAACGTCTTCGTAGCGATGACGATATCGTCTAGGTAGACGAAAACGTTTGACTATAGGTCGAAACCTATCACATAGTCCATGAGGCGACACATCGTGAAAGGCGCATTAGATAAGCCAAACGGACAGACTTTGAAACGGAACAATCCTTGTGTGGTCCTGAAAGCAGTATAATCCCGACATCCCTCCTTCAAAGAAATTTGGAAATACGCATCTTTCAGGTCCACAACCGTTCTCTCCCTGAATCATCGGCTGAATACCGAACTGTCTCCAGAAGCCGTAACCAAGGATAAGTTGCTGGGAAACCTGAGGGACTACTAGAGTGGGAAGTATCTTTGTAACTTCTAGGAAGCGCACGGGCAACTGCACGTACCCCAGACTTTCGTGGACGGTTTTATCTGCAGTCACGATTTCCAGAGGGCTGGCTTGAAGAATTAATCCGTTTCGCTTGGCAAGGTCAGGAATGTTAGTCACACTGACATCCGCTCCGGAGTCCAACAGCGCGTCATACTCTTGGTCGAAGATCTGCACAGTAATGTGCGGACATAGAGTTGTCTGAACACGCACTTCGCACACCTCCTGAAACGGATCTAAATAAATGTCATTGGGATCATCTCTTTCAATCGGAATGCGGTTGCTCCCATTCTGGCATTCCCGATTTAGTTTCACGACCTTTTATTTGCAACATACGATCCAACTCGTGGATGACTGTCGCAGTTACTGGAAACCTTTCCAGGATTTCCACAAATATAGCAGTACATCCTTTTTTCGGAACATTGTCTCCAGACAAGTCCCGTCTTTCGACAGTTCGAGCACAACGGGCCCAAGTGCTTCCTTACGTGTATTGGTTGCAGCCGTACTTGTCTGGTTTCCACTGAAAGGTTGGCTGACTCTGCAGGTTTCCTTCGCTGTTTACTTTTCCGTCCTACAAAATTGACCTCTTCTGGCTCCGGATACGACTCGTCGCTGCTCCGAATCTCCACCTCGATGTGATGCACTCGATTGGGGGGTCGAGCTGGTCCATCCCTATTCTGTCGAGAGGTGGGATCGTACGCATCGATGCGAGCTTTCGCAAATCTCGAACTGTCTTGCAGGCCAATTTCGACTGGTAATGCGGTCGCATGTTGTGCCAAATCACCTCGAAGAGACGTTGCTGGTCCAACGGTGTAGTCAGCAGTTTGTTGAGTCGCTCAATCTCCATTTTAAACGAAAGAAAAGTTTCATTTCGATGCTGTCTGCGCTCGTAAATCCGCTGCCGATTCTCTTGGTCCGTACATGTACCGTATCTGTTGCAGCCTACTGCGCCAACCGGTATCGAATCGGTTAATTTTGAAAACGATATTGGCAGATAGACAGAAGCCAACATCTGTCACAACGACGATCTATAAAACTTCAATTGGTTTCTCTTTTTTCATTTGGTGAGCTTAAAGATTAGACGTAACGTCAGTGAGTTAATAATCGTTGAAAGTCATACGAATGTTATTCTTCACTAGGGCTTTTTGGAGACATTGGAACAGTAGAAATCCAAACCACGTAGGAAATAATGTGAGAAATTAAATGTATGTAACATGCTCGATTATACCATCTACACTTAACCTAACTTTAAAATAAATTTATAGTTTGATCTGCCGCTACAGTTACAACAGAAAGCTGATACAAAATCATCTCCGTCTGGATCCGACCAAAATCAAAATTTAGATCCAAATCAAATTTCCAACGGAAATGGCATCTGTTTCTTCTAAAGACGAAAAGAAGCAGACAAAGTGTCTGGTGTGTGATCTAGCCGAATCCGACGATATCGATTGCGGCAGAAGCGGGAGCGACGCGTGAAGCGCGGCGACCGCAATAAGAAGCCGCGAGGGGTGAACAGGCGGAGCAAGGGCGACGCGCTCATTTTCAAGACGGATGCGCTTAAATACGCAGAAGTCTTGAAGGCCATGAGAGGCGAGTCCAAGCTCAAAGACCGCGGCGCGGAAGTCAGGTCAATTCGTCGGTCGCGCAGCGGCGAGATGATCCTCGAACTCCGCAAGGAGGCAAAGGGCAAGGGCTGTGCCAATAAAAAGGCGGCCCAGGAAATGCTAGGGAAGGAGGTTCAAATCCGAGCCCTCACCCCTGAAGTGACTCTCCAGCCTAAAAACCTGGACGAGATCACCGAAGGGTGCGACATAGCCTTCGTGCGAGAGTGTGGAGTGGTACTGACCGCGGAGGCGGCTCGTCTCCGCAGGGGCCCGGCCGGCACCAAGGTTGCTACTATAAAGCTTCCACTAGCGGAGGGTAACAAGGCCCTGAAGAAGGCCACGTTGAAGGTGGGTTGGTCGTTTTGCCCTCTGGGCACCTTCCAACAGCCCGACGTTTGCTTCAGGTGCTTTGAGCTGGAGCATAAATCCTGGTCGTGCAAAGGGCCCGACAGTTCCAATTCATGCCGCCGCTGCGGCGGCGCAGGCCATAAAGCACGGGACTGCGGCGTACCTCCCAAGTATCTGGTATGCACCGGTAAACGGGACGCCAAACCCGCCATTTTTTTTTTTTTTTTTTTTTTTTTAAAGGTGGCGGGGAAATCTGCAAACAGACACCTGAGAAGAGAACTCAGGGTGTGGGGATGAGACTAGGGGATAGATGCTGGGGTAGTTACACTCCCCCAGACACCTACTTATCCCTGTCCCGACCCACTAAAACCCCTCCAGTCTCCAGCCCTGGTCTTCCCGGAACGACGGTTAAGTATTACGTCGGGAAGTGGCTTTTGTGCGTGATGCACCCTCTTTACTCTTATAACCTCCTAGCTAACTACCTGGAGACTGGTAATTAGCTACCACTGGCGTGTTGGTGGTTGACCCGCCACACACGTTGCAGCTCCAGAACAATCTGAGAGGCGGCCGCACAGACCGCGTTCCAGATGTCCGGGTCGTCGCACATCCTCCGGACTAGATTGTCCGGAGTAGTGCCAGGCCCGCTCACAGCCATCATGTTGCTCCTCGCTCTTACGAAACGGGGGCATACGAAGAAGACGTGCTCAGCAGTCTCCTCCTCCTCCACGCACTCGGGACACATGGGGGACACCGCGTGTCCGAACCTGTGCAGATATTGCCTGAAACAACCATGGCCTGACAGGATTTGTGTCAGGTGGAAGTTCACTTCGCCATGTCGTCTCCCGGCCCAGCCGGATATCTCCGGTATGAGTCGGTGCGTCCATCTGCCCTTTGTGGAATTAGACCATTCCCTCTGCCAACGGAGCATCGAGAATGACCTTCTGGTACCTCGTATGCCCCTTGTGTCACGTTGGTCGAAACACTCTCTGTCCTCCTTGATGGCGATGCTGATAGGCATCATGCCGGACAAGACACATATTGCATCGTATGACACCGTACGATACGCACTCGCAACTCTCAGGCACATGAGCCTGTAGGTACTTTCCAGTTTGCCACGGTAACTGTTAGTACCTAGCGCTCTGGACCACACTGGCCCACCATACCTAAGTATGGACGAAACCACGCTGGCAAGAAGTCTTCGCTTGCTGCCATAAACCGCTGAGCTATTGGACATCATACGAGATAGTGCTGCAATAGCCGATGAGGCCCTCTTACAGGCATAGTCGACGTGACTCCCGAACGTGAGCTTGTCGTCCACCATAACCCCCAAGAGCTTCAGGGATCGCTTCGAGGTGATGGTGCAGTCTCCGACTCTGACCACCGCCTGTTGCTCCGATTTACGGTTGTTCACAACCATGACCTCCGTCTTATGATGCGCGAGCTCCAGTTTCCTGGAGCGCATCCAGTCCTCGACCTTGCGTATACAGTGCGCGGCCGTCAACTCGACCTCCTCGATAGACTCGCCGTAAACCTCCAGCGTTATGTCGTCTGCAAAGCCGACGATCACAACCCCTACAGGGAACTTGAGTTTTAACACTCCGTCATACATGACATTCCACAACACCGGGCCCAGGATAGAACCTTGCGGAACTCCTGCGGTAATTGGGACGCACTTCTGACCCTCCTCTGTGTCGTAAACAAGTACTCGATTCTGGAAATAATTTTCCAGAATCTTGTACAGCGACACCGGTACATGGATGCTCCTGAGCGCGAGCGCTATGGAGTCCCAACTGGCACTATTGAACGCATTCTTCACGTCGAGCGTGACGATTGCGCAGTAGCGTATTCCCCTTCTCTTGCGCTGGATTGCTACCTCCGCCGTCTTGATGACGGAAGAGATTGCGTCCAGCGTGGACCTGTCCTTCCGGAAGCCGAACTGGTTACTTGCCAGACCGTGTACACCCTCCGTGTACCTCACCAGTCTGTTGAGGATGATCCTCTCAAGCACCTTGCCCGCGGTGTCCAGCAGGCAGATAGGCCTATATGCCGATGGGTCCCCTGGCGGTTTCCCAGCCTTCGGCAATAAGACCAGTCTCTGCCGCTTCCACCTGTCCGGAAAGAGACAGTCATCCAGGCACCTCTGCATGACTGCCCTGAACAGCCCGGGGGCCGTTTTTATCGCCAGCCTGATCGCCAGGTTAGGGATACCATCCGGTCCCGGTGCCTTGCTCACCTTTAGGGATTTGGCGATCACGATGAGTTCCTCATTCGTAACCCTTGCCTCCTCCCCTGCCTCGACACGGCTGTCGTCGCTCACGGATTGGATGCTCGGCAGGTTGGCCGACCATCTCTGGTCTATGTCTGAGATACTGGAACGTCGGACGTGAGACTCGTCCGCCGGAGGCCAAGGACTTGGCTCGTGGCGTGGAAAGAGTCCCTCGATGATACGCTCCAGCATCGCTGGTGATCGCTCTGCAGGCGCCAGCGCGCCTTTAGTCTTGGCCATTACGATCCTGTAGGCGTCACCCCACGGATTTGTATTGGCACTCGCACATAGCCTATCGAAGCAGGCCCTCTTGCTGGCCTTTATCGCACTCTTTAGCATCGATCTTGCCGAACTGAATGCTGCGCGGCGCTCTGTCCTCTCTTCTTCGTTTCGCGCACGCTGCATCCTCCGTCTTGCACGGAGGCACGCACTGCGAAGGTCGGCTATCGCGTCCGTCCACCAGTAAACCGGTGGCTTTCCATTCCTAGGTTGGCGAGTCCTAGGCATGGTGGCGTCGCACGCCCGCGATAGCATAGCAACTAGTTGGTCAGCAGTCGGGCGAAGCCAACTGCCCCCCTCGCGCTCCCTTCTCATTGCCTCTTCGAATACCTCGGCATCAAAGTGCGATGTCTTCCACCCGCGAACGGTCGGAGTGTTGGCTCTACCCGTCGCTTGCCCCCTCTCGTTGTTGTCTACACTAAAACAGACCGCCTGGTGGTCGCTATTAGTGTAGCCATCGTCTACCCTCCAGTTCTTGATCAGTCCTGGGCTGGAGAACGTCACGTCGATGATCGACTCCGCACCATTTCTGCTAAATGTACTTTTGTTCCCAACGTTGGCCAGATCTAGGTTGAGCTTTGCAAAAGCCTCCAACAGGATCTGGCCCCTCTGGTTCGTGAAGCAACTTCCCCACTCAACAGCCCAAGCGTTGAAGTCGCCCGCCACCACCAACGGCGTTAGGCCCGTTAACTCCATGGATAGGAGGTCGACCATCTGGATGAACCTTTCGGTAGACCAACGTGGCGGAGCATAGCAACTGCAGTAGAACACTCCGTTCACCTTAGCAACTACGTACCCTTCTTCTGAGGTTGAGACAACCTCCTGAACCGGGAACTTGCTCGTCGTACATATGGCCGCCAATCTGGACTTATCCGCAACCCAGTTACCGTTTCCGGGAGGGATGCGGTAGGGGTCCGATATGACGGCGATGTCCGACAACGACTCAGTGGCTGCTTGGTGTAGCAGCTGCTGAGCCGCGAAGCAATGGTTCAGGTTCAGTTGCGTCACCCTTACGCCCGTGGTTTCGCAGCCGGCTTACCGGCTGGGCACCTGGGGCCTCCCATAAAGTGTTTGGCGTCCCGTTTCCCGGAACATACCATGCACTTGGGAGACTCCCCACAGTCCTTTGCTTTATGGCCTGCACCTCCACATCGCCTGCACAGCTGGCTCCTATCGGGCCCCTTGCAGGTCCAGGACTTATGTCCGCCCTCGAAGCACCGGAAGCAAATGTCTGGTTGCTGTAGTATGCCCAGAGGACATACCGACCAGCCGACCTTCAACTTGCCCTCTTTCAGGGCCAGGTTAGCGTCCGCCGACGGTAGTCGGAAGGTAGCTACCTGGGTCCCCGCCGGACCTTTGCGGAGGCGGATTGACTCCTTAGCCACCTCCACCCCGCACTTCGCTTTAAGGGCTTGTGCAATGTCGCACCCCTCAGTGATTTCGTCCAGGTTTTTAAGCTGGAGAGTCACTTCTGAGGTGAGTGCCCGCACTTGCACCTCCTTCCCTAGGACCTTTTCGGCTACCGTTTTGTAGGTAGCCCCCTTGTTCTTGGCGTCCTTCCGGAGCTCAAGTATCATCTCGCCAGTGCGAGATCGGCGGATACTCCGCACATCCGCCCCCAGATCCTTGAGCTGGGTTTCCCCCCTCATCTTCTTCAAGACTTCTGAGTACTTCGACCCATCCGTCTTGAGTATGAGGGCATCACCCCTACTCCGCGCCTTTTTGACCTTTTTTGGTCCTCTGGCTGCTCCGCCATCATGACGCGTCGCACCTTCCCGACGCTTCCTACCCTCTACGGTAGTCCAAGGATTGCCCGTAGCCTCCACCTGTGCCTTTTCCGCGGTGGACCTTGAACCGGTTGGCGTGTGTTCCCGTGGGAGTAGCACAACCAATCGTTTCTTGGTGTTCCCGGGGGCCGTTTCCCCCGGGGACTGCCTCGTTCGCTTAGCGACCTGCCCCGTGGAGCAGACCGACGCGAACGAGGGGGCGTCTGTCTGCACCTCTTTAGATGCAGTCGCCCTCCCGGTCCTGGCCGCTTTCTCGGCTGCCTTCACCCGAGCTACGAGTTCTTCGTGCTCCTTTCTGGCTTCATCAATGGTGCTCCGAAGCAGGAGGAGGCTCTGCTTCAGGTCGCCAGCGATGTTTCGCCTGTTCGCCGAGAACTCGATTATGGCATCGAGTTGTTCAGACAGCGCCGCCACTCTTGGCCGCGTGTCCATGCATCTTTCGACGGCCTTGACTAGCAAGGGACCGTCCACCGAGATGTCTGGTGTGGACACCGACGGATTCGCCGTTTTTCCACCTCCAGACTTCGCCGCATCCGTCTCCGCCTTCTTCTGCGGAGACCGCTGGATGCCACCTCGTGCGAAGGGATTTGGTAACCCCTCCGCACCCGTCTCTTTTTGGTTCTTCGAGCTCATTTTTGTTAATTGGGTCCCCCTTCCAGCCGCTATCCTTGTCCATAGATGAGAAGTCGCTTGTATGGTCCCATGGTAATCTATGCCGAAGCAGTGAGGCCATGGGTAAGGGGGGTCGCCATAGTACCTTATGAGCACTATGACGCCCCCGCCCGCGTAAGTCAGGAAAGGGGCATCTTGTCCTAGGACTAGTTCCCCCCCATCTGATCCTTCTCTGCCTGATTCCCACCAGGCAATGGACGCGGAACGTACTGGAAGGCCTGCCAGGTTTTACGGGACGGAGACCCCTGCACCGGGTACCATCTCGCCGTTTCAAGCCGCTGTCACGCGACTTTACTAAGGGAGCTCGATGCAGGTGCCAGCCCTTGGTCGTGGTTCCTTAGCGTATCCGACTCGAATCCGTTTCGTTCGCTGCCAGTTGCCATAATTGGGACCTTACTGGTGTCGGCCCCAATGGACGGGGGAGTGCATTTGGTTGATGGGAGCGGCACTACTCGCTCCGTCAGAGATGCTTCCGGGTAATTGTGGCATTTACGAGGAGTCGACGGCCCAGTGTCCGACCCTCACCACCCCTAAGCAATCTCCCGCTGCTGGTCCAGGGCTGTTAGGTACTGTCAGCGGTCGCCCTCATATAACGTGACCTCGGCGGTCGCCACGCGCCGACCCGTGGTGGCATGCAGCTCTGCCAACAGCCCGACGTTTGCTTCAGGTGCTTTGAGCTGGAGCATAAATCCTGGTCGTGCAAAGGGCCCGACAGTTCCAATTCATGCCGCCGCTGCGGCGGCGCAGGCCATAAAGCACGGGACTGCGGCGTACCTCCCAAGTATCTGGTATGCACCGGTAAACGGGACGCCAAACCCGCCATGGGAGGCCCCAAGTGTCCGGCTGCACGGCCGGCTACTAAGCCGCAGGCTTGAGGGTGATTCAATTGAAACTGAACCACTGCTATGCGGCGTAGCAGTTGCTACACCAAGCAGCTGCTGAGTCGTTGTCGGACGTGGCCATCGTCTCGGACCCCTACCGCATCCCAACCGGAAACGGTAACTGGGTATCGGACAAGTCTGGAAAGACGGCCATTTGCACGACAGGCAGGTCCCCGGTTCAGTAAATTGTGTCGACCTCCAGAGAGGGGTACGTTATAGCCAAAGTGGAGAGAGTATTCTGGAACTGCAAGTCGCTAAATTTTGTGGGCGGAGACAGGGTGCTGCTCGAGCAGCTAGAACCCCGCAAATTCGGCATCGTGGCTCTGCAGGAGATCTGTCGCAAAGGTGAGAAAGTGAGGACACACCGACACGAACGACAACGGCCAACGATGCATCAACTTCGCAGCTTCCCGAAGCCTAGTGATTAGAAGCACCTTCTTTCCACACAAAGATATCCACAAAGCCACCTGGAGATCACCTGACCACCGTTCAACAAGTCAAATTGACCACGTTCTCATTGGTGGCCGATTTTTCTCAAACATTACAAACATACGCTCCCTCCGGGGTGCGGATATCGACTCAGACCACCACCTAGTAGCAGTACATGTGCGCTCAAAACTATCCACGGTATTTCACACACGTCAGAACCGTCCTCCCCGGCCAAACATCCGGCAGTTGACCAACCCGCAGGCTGCAGAGAACTACGCGCGCTTACTTGAGCAGGCACTACCTTCCACGGAAGAGCTATGTGCTTCGACTCTCGACGATGGATGGGGGAAGCTACGCTCGGCCATTGGAGAGGCCGCATCCACGGCACCAGGTGTGGTATCGTCGAGCCGACAAAATGACTGGTTTGACGGGGAATGCCAGCAAGCGATGGAGAGGAAGAAAAGAGCATGGAAAAATTATCTAAGCATCGCCACAAGACAGAACGCGGCCAAATACCGACGAGCACGAAATGAGTTGACCACGATTCTGCGGAGGAAGAAGCGCCAGCAGGAGGACAGAGATCGTGAAGAGCTGGATTAACTGTTTCGGGCTAACGATACACGCAAGTTTTTTGAAAAAGTGAACCAATCCCGTAAAGGCTACACACCGAGTCCAGATATGTGTAGGGACGTGGAGGGGAACCTGATCACAAGCGAGCGCGAGGTGGTTGATAGGTGGCAGCAGTTCTTCGATGAGCACCTCAATAGCGGGGCAACGGAAGGAGGCGGAAGGGAAGTTATCCTTGGAGTGCCTACATACGACAGTAGTGTCCCAGTTCCTGATATCCTGGAGATCGAACGGGAAATTGGGTCACTTAAGAACAACAGAGCCGCCGGTAAGGACAGGCTCCCAGCAGAGCTCTATAAACACGGAGAAGAGGCTCTAGCAACGGCACTCCACTGGGTAATCTCTAGGATTTGGGAGGAAGAGAGACTACCGGAGGAATGGATGGAAGGAGTTGTATGCCCCATCTATAAAAAAGGCGATCGGCTACAATGCAGCAACTACCGCGGCATTACGCTGATCAACGCTGCCTACAAAGTCTTCTCCCAGATCCTACTCCGCCGTCTATCTTCTTTAGCGGAAGAATTCGTAGGGCAGTATCATGCGGGCTTCACACAAGCTCGCGCTACTACGGATCAAATTTTCACTCTCCGGCAGATCCTTCAGAAATGCCGGGAGTACAACGTGCCCACACATCATGTTTTCGTGGACTTCAAGGCAGCGTATGATACAGTCGATCGAGACCAGCTATGGCAAATAATGCACGACTACGGTTTTCCGGATAAACTTACACGACTTATCAAAGCTACCTTAGACCGAGTGATGTGTTACGTGTGCGTGTCGGGGACACTCTCGAACCCCTTCGAAGCGCGCAGAGGGTTGAGACAAGGAGATGGATTATCCTGCACACTGTTCAACATCGCCCTTGAGGGTGTAATCCGACGGGCGGGCATCGAAACGAGAGGCACGATTTTCAGCAAAAGTATTCAACTCATAGGCTTCGCAGACGACCTGGACATTATTACAAGAAACTCAGCGACGGCGGAGGCAATCTACGCCAGACTTAAAGTGGAAGCTAGAAGAGTTGGGCTATAAATAAATGCGTCGAAAACCAAGTATATGATAGGAAGAGGCTCGAAAGAAACTAACATTCGCCTCCCACGGACGGTGGTCATGGACGGCGACGAACTCGAAGTGGTAGAGGAGTTCGTATACTTGGGATCTCTGGTAACCGCCGACAATAACACAAGTAAGGAGGTCCAACGACGTATTCAAGCTGGAAATCGAGCCTACTTTGCCCTTCGCAGGACGCTTCGATCCAGGAGCATATGCCGCCGCACGAAACTGACGATGTACAAAACCCTAATTAGACCCGTAGTTCTCTATGGACTCGAAACCGTGACGCTGCTCACAGAGGACATACGCGCACTGGCCGTATTCGAACGGAAAGTGTTGCGGACAATATTTGGTGGAGTACAAACCGAAAGCGGAGAGTGGCGTAGGCGTATGAACCACGAGCTACAGACACTACTTGGAGAGATTCCCATTGCACACCTGACGAAGGTCGGGAGGCTACGATGGGCCGGGCATGTCGTGAGGATGCCGGATGACTGCGCGGTAAAATCGGTTCTCTTCAAGGACCCCACCGGCACCAGGAATAGAGGGGCCCAACGTGCTAGATGGCTTGACCAGGTTGAAGCGGATCTGCGAGTATCGAGACGTCTAGGAAATTGGCGACGAGTAGCCCAAGACCGAGTAGAATAGAGGAAAATTCTTGATACGGCACGAGCCACCCCGGCTCTAGGCTGCTGAAGTAAGTAAGTAAGTAGGAGGGAGTATTCTACTGCAGTTGCTATGCTCTGCCAAGTTGGTTTGTTGGTTTACCGAAACGTTCGCACAGATGGTCGATCAAGCAACCGTGGAACTGACGGGCCTATGGCCGTTGGTGGTTGCGGGTGACTTCAACGCTTGGGCTGTCGAGCGGGGAAGTCGCTGTACAAACCAGAGGGGCCAGATTTTGTTGGAAGCTTTGACAAAGCTCAACTTAAACTTGGCTAACGTTGGCACGAAATGCACCTACAGCAGGAATGGTGCGGAATCGATTATCGATGTGACGTTCTGCAGCACGGGATTGATCACGAACTGGAGGGTAGACGACAGCTACACGAATAACGACCACCAGTCGGTCCGCTATGAGGTAGGCATGCGGAAGCAAGCAGCGAGTAGGGCCAATATTCCATACTTCTACGGCTGCAAAACATTGCATTTCGATGCAGATGTTTTTGGGCAGGCCATTAGATGGAAGCACGAAGCGGGTGAACCACTCCTGGGTGCGGACCATCTAAATTCGATGTTGTCATGGGCGTGCGACGCCAGGATGCCTAGGTCTCGTCTGCCTAGAGAGGGTAGACCACCGACATACTGGTGGAGTGCATGCCTCCGTGCGAGACGTAGGATGCAACGCGTGCGTTCCGACGAGCAAAGAGAGGAACGCGGTGCCGCATTCAGAACTGCTAAGGCAACGCTTAAAAGCGCAATCAGAGCCAGTAATCGAGCCTGTTTCGAACGACTATGCGCCAGTGCCAATTCGAACCCGTGGGGTGACACCTACAGGATCGTTATGACCAAGACTAGAGGTGCACTAGCCCCGGCTGAACAATCACCAGCGATGCTAGAAAAGATCATTCAGTGCCGCTTCCCAAGCCACGAACCAAGTCCCTGATCTCCGGCTGACGAGTCACCACCAACCATGAGTGACGGCAGTCGTGCAGAGGCAGAGGATGCGGTAAGGGTGACAAAAAATGAATTGATCGAGATCGCAAACTCCTAAAAAAATGGCAAGGCACCGGGACCAGATGGCATCCCGAAATTGGCCATCAAGACGGCCATTAAAGAAGCCCCTGGGTTGTTTAAGGCGGTCATGCAGAAATGCCTTGACGACTGCCTCTTCCCGGACGTGTGGAAGCGCCAAAGGCTGGTGCTGTTGCCGAAGGTCGGGAAACCACCAGGTGACCCATCGGCATACAGACCAATCTGCCTGCTGGACACGGCGGGCAAGGTGCTTGAGAGGGTAATCCTCAATAGACTGGTGAAATATACAGAAGGTGAGAACGGTCTATCAAGCAATCAGTTCGGTTTTCGAAAAGGTGGATGCAATTCTCTCCGTCACTAGAACGGCTGAGGTTGCAATCCAACGTAAAAGGAGGGGCATTCGTTATTGCGCGATCGTCACGCTCGACGTGAAGAACGCGTTTAACAGTTCCAGCTGGGACTCCATAGCCTTAGCACTACAGAGCCTCAGAGTGCCGACGCCACAAACACAAACGAGGGTCAGAAAAGCGTCCCAGTTACTGCAGGTGTATCGCAAGGTTTCATCCTGGGTCCGGTACTGTGGAATGCCATGTATGACGACGTGTTGAAACTAACACTCCCTCCAGGGGTGGTGATTGTGGGCTTCGCCGACGATATAACTCTTGAGGTCTATGGCGAGTCAATTAGAGAGGTGGAGTTAAAGGCCGCGCTATCCATACCGCATCCATATCTTGCAGGGCACCAATCGACGGGAAACCATCGATGTGCCCCACTTAGTTAGCGTTTAACTAACTGGTCTGTATAGGCTGCTCTGCTACCCGTAGAGGTAAGTGCAAAAAGCACGTCTGGCTCTCTCCCTGAAGTAATGCCTAATGGCGGTCCCTGGGAGGCCAAGGGCTTTAGCTGTCCAGCTTAAGGTTGCTCAGCATGGGTAAAAGCGACGATTTCGATTGGTTACAATGCGAGAGATGTGCACGATGGGCTCATTTTTCGTGTGCTGGTGTCGACCAGAGAATAGCCAGAATCGACTGGTATTGCAATAATTGTGCTCCGCTTTGCGCCGCGCAACTGATCGTCCCGAAGCAGCAGGAAGTACAATCGAAAAAGGGATCTAAAAGTGACGTAGGCTCTAATAGCAAAACTGGTTCGGTCCGAGATATGACTGAGGAGCAGTTAGAGGAGGAACAGCTTGCTAGAGAGAAGGCTTTTGCGAAACAAATAGAGATCCGCAGAAAACGTATCGCACTAGAGCTAGCTTGGAATGAGAAGATGCTAGAGCAAGAACGTTTAATGCGAGAAATGGAACTTGAAGCTCGACGAAAAATGCAGAAACAACAGTTGGAACAAGATCAGTTGCTACTAGACGTTCAATTATCTGATGAGCGGAAATTTATTGAGCAACGCATTGTGATTCGTACACAATTTAATATCAGCGTAAACAATGTTAAAACGCATGAGAACGATGAGAGAGGTGCTGTTGGGAAGAGGAGAAGAATTCCAGCAGAGTAAGAGAGTGGCTGAACAATCAGAGTGGGCCGCTCATGAATGATCACTGTAAAGCGGCAGGAAAAGACAAAGGGCCGTCGATTAATTCACTTCCAGCTGATGAAGCCGAGGATAGTTTCATAGAGGAAGATCATCGGGATGATTCTACCAGTTTCGTTGGAGATAGAGACTCGAATGTAAGACAAATCAGTGGAAGCGTTCCCGCTAGCGTAAACCGAAACGGGCCGGGGCATTATTTAACTAAACTTACACCAGAACAGTCAGCGACTCGGAAGGCGATTTCGAATAGTTTACCGAAATTCAATGGAGAGGCGCAAATCTGGTCGCAATTCATTAGCAGCTACGAATATTCGACTACCGCGTGCGGTTATAGTAACCTTGAAAATCTAAAGCGTTTGCAGGATAGTTTAGAAGGTGATGCACTGAATGCAGCTCGCAGTAGCTCGTGCTACCAGAGTCAGTGCCAGAAGTAATTCAAGACTTGAGAAGACCGTTTGGACAACCGGAAAAATTGATTAGAACGTTATTTGACAAGGTAAAGCAAGATGCTGCACCGAGGGCTGATAGGCTGGATACATTGAAACAGTTTTGCGCCCATCTAGAAGCTGCGCGACTTACCGATCATCTAAACAACCAAATGATGGTGCAAGTGTTAGTTGATAAATTACCACCAAGTTACAATTTAGATTGGGTTAGATATAAACGCGGAAATCAGGGAACGCCCTTAAGAAAATTCACTAACTTTATTACCGATATCGTCGCTGATGTGTCTGAGGTGGTAGACTTTTCAGTGAATGAAAGGGAATATACACTACCTATGTGAGGGAAAACAAATAAAAAAATGCACCTGAACGATTTAGAATGCAGACGTACCGATGGCCAATCTAAGGAAATTGCCAATAAAGCTTGTTGGGTTTGTAAAAGGATTGGTCAAACAGTCAGATTCTGCGACGAGTTTCGAAAATTGAACGTCGTGGAAAGACTGGGATCATTAACTAGGTTAAAAAGGTAATCATCACCCTCTCTTGCACCGCGCAGAAGGGTCGGTACAAATGCAAAGAATAAACTGTAATGCTCACGGGGCCGATCGGGCTGTGATATTTCGATTTTTTTTCTGTTGGGTACATTTTCCACTGCGACCAGTTATTTGATCTATTGTGGCGGGCCCCGTTTGATGTAAGCCTCATCGGGGTGTCCTTCCACTATTTGATTGAGTGGTTTCCACTTGCTGATTATAGGTATCGTCCCAATAAGGTATTATTGAACGAATAAAGTTCACTGCCTTATTTGGAGAAGTCATTTAAACATCTAATGGTTGTAATATGTTTTTATCAATAAAATGGTTCCTCTTTTGTAAGAGTGCTTCGCAGTCACATAGTAAATGTTCTGAGGTTTCTCTATCTATGTTACAGAAGCGACAGGCATCATCTTGCAACTTACCTATCTGCTTTAAGTAATCCTGATTCCCATTCAGTACGACTTGGCTTAGTCACTTGGAATAGTCGTTCAAAGTTATACTGCCCATCCATCCAGTCTTCCTGAGTTAACAGCGCATTGTTCTTGAAGTTTTTAAGAATACTTAGATGTCCCCTAAGGTCTCCCTCAAGGAACTTTTTTGTCCTTTGTAGCCTTAGTACGTTTTTCGCAGCTTCCAATTGTACAAATAAATGCAATGGAAGTATACATAACATAGCATCTAATGCTTTTGAAGGCGTACTTCGAGTTGCTCCCGTGATGGAAATCGTAGCAAGTCCAACTTTTCCAACTTTTTCTGAGTATATTTAACATTTGTCTTTGGCCACCATACAAGGGAGGCATATGTTATTCTGGGTCTGACAATAGCCGTATAGATCCAGTTAATCATTTTCGGCTTTAATCCCCATTTATTACCAAAAGTTTTTTTTACTAATCCATAAGGCACTTGTAGCCTTACTTATTACTTTGGAGGCCATCCACATACCACGTGGACAGCTTGGGGGGGGGGGGTGTAATGTTCACGGTCCCTAAAAAAAAGAATTTATATGGGCATTTGTCCACGGAGAGGGGGGGGGGGGGTTAAAATCGTTAAAAATCTGTCCACGTGGTATGGGGATGGCCCCTTGACTATGTGTAAGTTCCAATTTAATTTGCTATCTAGGGTTACTCCTAAGTACTTGACCTCTAGAGAAAGTTCTAATTTCGTTACATTGAGATACAAATCAGGGATTTTTAGTTTTTTTGCGTGTGAATGGAATAATATTAGTTTTTTTCGGATTCATCGATAGTCCCTCTTTTTCACACCACATTGTGGTTAGATTAAGAGCGTGTTGAAGTCTATCTCTGATTACGTGCTCATATTTTCCACGAACTATAACTACTATATCGTCCGCAAAACCAATTACTTCAAAACCTTGTGATTCTAGTTGCGTCAACAGCTTATCAACTACTAATGACCACAATAGGGGTGAGAGAACCCTTTGCAGCCTTTACTGTGACTGTTGAGCTTCCATGATTGCAAGTTATTTGTCTTTTTTGTAACATTTCAAATATCCAATCGACAATTGTTATGTCGAAGTTACGTTTTCTCATTACATCTTTCATTGAGTTATGAGATGCATTATCAAATGTGCCTTCGATGTCTAGAAACGCAGATAGCATAATCTCTTTGACTTCAATTGTTTTGCCTTTCTCCTAGAAAGGTATAGCAATCACTTGCAAAACCGAAAGTATCAAAAGGCTCCAAACGGCCGAATGGCATATATCACTCGACGAGCTGAGCATTTTCTGTATGTGTGTGTGTATGAGCAGATTTTTATTCTCACTCACTTTTCTCAGAGATGGCTGGACCGATTTTCATGAAATTAATTGCAAATGAAAGGTCTAGTTGCCCCATAAGACCCTATTAAATTTCATTGTGATCGGATTTTTAGTTTCGAGGTGTTGTATCAACATGTAAAAATCATGAAACATCTTTATCTCGAAAACTACACAACCGATTTGAACAAAATTGGACATTTGACATTGAACAAAATGAACGAGCTACCTGAAATACCCTTAACTTTTGAATTTTATGAAAATTGAACTTGTGGTTCAAAAGTTACGAAAAGAAACGTGTTCTGAAGCCTGTTTAATCTCACCCATGTTTCTCAGAGATGGCTGGACTGATTATCATAAAATCAGTGTCAAATGGAAGGTCTAGTTGCCCCAAAAGACCCTATTGATTTGTTTTGCAATCGGACTATTACTTTGTCTGTTAAATTTGAAAACGTGAAATCCAGCTATGAAAAGGAACATATTCCGAAGACTACTTGGACTCACTCACTTTTCTCAGAGATGGCTGACCCGATTTCCACGAAATTAGTGTAAAATTAAAAGTCTAGCTGCCTCATAATACCCTATCGAATTTTACTGTAATCGGACTGTAACTTCGTCTGTAATGTACCGAAATGTGAAAATCACGAAACTTCATTATCTCAGAAACTACACAACCGATTTGATTAATATTATTATCAGATGAGCGGGCTAGTTAAGAGTTAACTGATGAATTATGATTGAACACGAAGTTTAAAATTTTGGCTGCCCTATACGTTCCCATTTCATTTGATTATAATCGAACTTAAGCAACCGTTATGTATAAAATTGTTTATAAAACAACGAAAAACATTATTCTCAAAGATTACATGACTTATTTGAACATAACTAGTGCCATACGAACGAGTCATCTCTCAAACTTACATATAACAAACTTCATAACAATTTGATATGTGGCTCAAAAGTTATGGAAAGAGAAGAAATTCAAAGACTATTGAAAGCTATACCTGGTTTGATCAATATATGTGGCCTCAACATAGTTTCAATGTGGTATCGTACTATTTGAACTTTCCAAATTCATTGATTCCTTGCGATGTGTTTAAAATCTGCAAATGCATGACGAATCGGCCATAGGATATAATCAAAGTCAAAAAACAAATCGTTTAAAATGATTGGTTTTATCGAAATGACAACATCCTCGACTTTTGACTTCTGTACATCGCCTTAATTCTGAAAATATTTATATTGGGTGGTATTCGGTCATTTTCAGCAGATTTTCTGGCATCAATCTGACACCGGAAATACCCATATTGGGTGGTATTTAGGTGTTTTGGTTGTTTTCTAGAAACTAAAAGTGGTCGTCTCTAAATTCAAAATGGTGTCCAGGGTCAATGTTTGGTTTCTATGCATTATCTCGATTACGATCCATATTGAGTATTATTCGGTCATTTTCGACTGTTTCTTAGAAGTTGCCATTTAGTAATTCAAAATGGTGCCTGAGGTCAATTGTTAGCTCCTTGCATCATTCTGGTTCCAGAGATAGGGTAACCGCTCCTATATTCATCTCAGTACCTATATTCATCTTATCACGCCTCGTTGATCAAATTATCATCAAATTTTACTATATTTTCAACGTAAAATTTTCAGCCACTTGAGAAAATCGAGAAGCAAATAGATTTACTTTCAAAAATTTGTAGAAATTTGACGGTAAATTGGACAAATGAGAGAAATAGGATGAATATTGGTGCACCAAGTTGTTGAGATGAATAATGGAGCGATTACCATACTCATATTGGATAGCATTTGTTTATTTTAGGCTGTTTTTCACAAACCGGTAGTCGCCATCTTGGATTTCAAAATCGTATTTAAAATAATTTCTTGCCTCTGAGCGTCATTCTGGTTGAAGAAACACTCATATTGGGTGTTATTCGATCATTTTCGGCTGTTTTCCAGGAACCGGAAGTCGCCAACCTAGAATTCAAAATGAGGTTTGTAGTCGATTTTAGCAGCTGTGTATCATTCTAGATTAGAAGATACTCATGTTAGACGGAAATCGGCCATTTTTGGATGTTTACCAGAAACCAGAAGTTGCCATCCTACAATTCATAATGGTGCCTGAGGTAAATTTTTCTAGCTTCTTGCAACATTCTGGCTCCAGAGATACTCATATTGGGTGGTATTTGGTCACTTTGGGCTGTTTTTCGGAAACCGAAAGTCGTCATTTTGGACTTTAAAATTGCCCGTGAAATCAATTTCTGTCATCTGGGCGCAATTCTGATTACGAAAACATTCATTATTATTATTATTATTATTATTTTTATTATTATTCATATTATTATTATTCATATTATTATTATTCATATTGAATGCAATTTGGTCATTACCGGCTGTTTGTCAGACACCGGAAGTCACCATCTTAAAATTCAAGATTGTGTCTGTGATCAATTTTTAGCTTCTGTACATCTTTCTAATTCCGGAGATACTCATAATTAATAGGAATCGTCCATTCAGGCTGTTTTCCGGAAGTTGCCATCTTACAATTCAAAATGTTGTCTGTAGTCAATTTGTGGCTCCAGTGAATCATCACGGTTCCGGAAATACCCATATTGGGTGGTGTTTGGTCGTTTGCCGCTGTTTTTCCGAAACCGAAAGTCGCCATTTTGGATTTCATAATGGCATTTGAAGACAATTTCGATCGATTTTAGCTCCTGTGTATCATTCTAGATCCGGAATTATATTGGGTGGAAATCGGCCATTTTGGCTGTTTTCCAGAAACCGGAAGTTAGAATCTTACAATCCAAAATGTTGCCTTCAGGTCGATTATGGAACAAATTTTTTACCACTGAAAATATTAACTTGCCAAATATGGTTCTATTTAGTTCGTTAGCTCTCGAGATGCGCAGAAATTTGTGTATCATTTGTATGGAACCCCTCCCTTTCAGAAGAGGGCGGAGTTTCGAACCATTATGGACATTTTTGTTACCCCTAAAAACATTCACATGCTAAATTTGGTTCCATTTACTCGGTAGTTCTCGAGATGTGCAAAAATTTGTGTTTCATTTGTATGGCACCCCTCCCTTTAAAAGTAGGAGAGGTGTCAAAATATTATGGACATGATTTTTACCACTAAAAACATTTACCTGCCAAATTTGGTTCCATTTAGTTGATTAGTTCCCGAGATGGCATATATCAAGATGGTTTGACAAACTATTTTTTTTTAATTCTTTTATCACCAATATTTAGTGGGTAATTTGTGAGTTCTAAATCCAATTAGTGGTAATTTGTGGTCAAGTGGTTTTCGAGAAATTTTTAAAAAACTGAGTCAAGCTATCTTGAAACATGATTTTTCTTCAAATAAATCGGACAACGATGATATATACACCAAACAAAAGCTCATAATTTGTGGTTCACGAAAATGTAGCTTTAGGGTCATAATTACTAGTGTTTGTACAGAAATTTGTGTTTTATTGTTCACGTAGTTCTACGTTATGTTTATTTGTTGTTGACGCTGCTGGCCGCTAGTGGCGTTGGCTGTTTGCGGTGTTTGTCACTGCTATACTGAGCGTGCGTGTGGGGAATATGTTAAATATCATTATGGTTCGATTTAAATTTTTACATTGGTATAGATTTATGGTTTACTGACTAGTGAGTATAACAAAGGTTTCTGCACCACTAGGTGGATTAATTCTGGTTTTTTATTTAAATTGAAATTTAGTTTTAATTTCAGTTTCTTTGAGTCATTATTTTTTTCTTAACGGTGTATATTTTTACAAGGCAATAGTAATTCTCTAGTACTACAGTTTTTCTGTACATACAACGGTTTCCTAGCTAAGTTGCTTAGAATGCTTAAAAATGAAAATATCTCATGGGTCTAAAAACTTTCTCCATCTGTGAAAAATACTAACTTTGCTAAGCTGTATGCAAAGTTTCATTCCAATATGGTCGATAAAATTGTTGCGAATTTCCAGATCATTCGGCTCATTCGGCTCAATTTATTTTACAACCAATTTAGCTTACTTATTCCGTAAAATTTGGTAAAATTTGAAGTTTTCTAATATCTTCATTTCAATCAATTCATTTCCATTTTTCTTACCGCCTTATTTAATTTTATGCATTCCCATCTATTAACGCCCAGGTGAATATTAAGAATTTCCTTAGTTGAATGTTTCACTTCTGCTGTTGATGGTAATGATCGGCCTTTTATAATTTCTCTCAATGGACAGTATATTTTAGATTTCTGACAAACATTTGATAATTTTTGAATGTGTAATTATTATTTTCAAAGCCTAAGATTTATTTTCACTTTCTGCACTGTGTTTAAACTTTTATGTGCCTTTGATACTTGTTTAAGCATATTCTTATTGATTCTAGTGCTTTAAATCAATTTTGTTTTTTTTTCTGAATAAACCAAATCAATTTTAAAAACATCCATTCGGGTTCAATGCATGTTGATTTTATTTAGTTCTTTTTTTTTATTTTATAAATGGTTCAAGTTGATTTTACAAATTTTTAAAATCATCTGTTTGCAAAACAGCACGTTTTTCCCGACGGTGCCACTAGTAGCTCAACAGACCCGCGGACAGCAGACATCTTCTTAATTACTTTGCTCATAAGTTAGCACACATGCATGGAAAAAAACTAGAAGAGCACGTTAAGTTGGATCCCGTCAACTCATTTGAACATTTGTTAAAATATTTCCGAAACATTTCTCAGAATCTAGGTGATGAAAATGTGATAATCCGTCGAATTTGGATTGCTTTCCTTTGAAAGTACATTTTCGTTACCGGTATCCTTTTTGGCTGGTTGGCTACCTGAAATAGCAAGTGTGCTTAGTTCCCCGAATCTCGATATTTACCATATTCCCCACACACACGCTCAGTATGGCAGTGACAAACATCACAAACAGCCAACGCCACTAGCGGCCAGCAGCGTCAACAACCAATAAACGAAACGTAGAACTACGTGAACAATAAAACATAAATTTCTGTACAAACACTAGTAATTATGACCTTAAAACTACATTTTCGTGAACCACAAATTATGAGCTTTCGATTGATGTATATATCATCGTTGTCCGATTCATATGAAGCAAAATCATGTTTTAAGATGGCTTGACTCAGTTTTTTGAAAATTTCTCGGAAACCGCTTAACCACAAATTACCACAAATTGGATTTCGAACTCACAAATTAACCACTAAATATTGGTGATAAAAGAGTTGAAAAAAAATATTTTGTCAAGCCATCTTGATATATGCCCCGAGATGTGCAGAAATTTGTGTTTCATTTGTATGGAACCCCTTCCTTCCAGAAAAGGAAGAGGCGTCCAATTATTATGGACATACTTATTATCCCTTAGAACATCCACATGCCAAATTCGGTTTCATTTGCTTGGTTTGTTCTTGAGTTGTGCAGAAATTTATGTTTCATTTGTATGGGACCCCTCCCTTCCAGAAAAGAGAGGGGTCTCAAACTATCATAGGAACCTTTATCGGCACCAAAAACCCCTACATACAAATTTTCACGTCGATCGGTTCGGTAGTTTTTGATCCTATATGGATCAGACAGACAGACAGACAGACTGGACTGCATATTTATATGTATAAGATAGATTACAACATCAATATTCTAGAACCTTAAGAGTGAATATACATTTGTTGGATTGAAGCGTTCATGTGAATCTATTTTTACAAATAAAAGTTTGAATGAGAAAGGCTGGGTCTGACCGCTAGGTGGATTAATTTAGGTTTTTTTAATTTCCGTTACTAGCGCATGAAGCGCTGTTACTGTTGATTTACTACTTTGGTAAGCAAATTGGTATTTATTCAGAGGCTTTAGTTTTAGATATTCTAGCTTTATATAGTTATCAATAAGTTTTTCCATCAATTTCAGCATAAACGACGAAAGACTAATTGGTTTAAACGGTTTTGGGCTCGTTTTATCTTTTTTATTAGCTTTGGGAATGAAGACAACACGAACTTGTCGCCAACTTTTTGGAATATACTTTAGTCTCAAGTTTGCTTTAAACATTTCAGTTGAGCATGAAGTTAAACTCCCTTTACTTTCCTGAATCATGATTGGGCGAATTTCGTCAGAACCTTGCGACTTATATGGTTCAAACGAATTTATTGCCCATGTAATTTTCTCGTGAGTAAAAATGCGACTTGCTGGATCTTGTATATGCTCTCTGGTCGTATCTGGCCCAGATGCATCTGCAATAACATTAGGCTCATCGGAATCAATCATGCTGACCGTTTCTGATCTATTATGTGATTCCAAGGAAGTCGCACTTTCACTCACGACTGGGGAAGATCCTGGAAAGTGTACCGCCATCATCAGGTTTAAGAGCGGGGGCCTAGTGTGGTTGGTAACGTCTCCGCCAACCACGCTCGACGCCTGGGTTCGAATCCCACCGCCGACATAGGTGTCGATGGTTGTGGGGTGGCGTGATCCACTCACAACCAACCCAACTGGTCTAGATTCAATCCTAGCCGACACCGGGAGATTTTCTGAGGCGAAAAATCTCTGGGATCACGCCTTCCATCGCATGAGGAAGTAAAGCCGTTGGCGCCGGTCCGTTAATAAACGGGTCGTGAGTTAGGGACCTGGGTGTGCAGTCGCCTCCCTGGGCGTCGGTAATTGGCCACAACAGTGGCGGAAATAGACCGACGGAAAATAAGCGAGAATAAAAAAAAAATCAGGTTTAAGGTTTCTGTGGCGGTGGAAGTGTAAGTTCCACTGTTATATTTCAAAGTGCTCAAACCATTAGAATGATCCTGTGATAAAACTTTCTGTAACCTGGAGACCACTGGAGTACTTTCGATGTTTTTACATGTGTGCCTCCAGTTTTTGCGTTTGGATATTCTTATTTCTTTATTATACATAGTGAGAGCTTCCCTATATGCATCCCACTGTGAAGTACGCTTTGCTCGATTGAACTCTCTCTGTGCCTGTTTCCTTAAATTATCCAATCTGGCGTTCCACCATGGAACATCCCTGTCTGTTGATCGAGTCCTGATCGGACAACTGTTATTATACGCTTGAATGATTCTATTTGTTACTTGAACAGAGACATTTTCAAGTTCTCAGTGTGGTTATGGTGTTTTCCGGGAAGTTTCCTTCCGCTAGTAGATTGGAATAGTATAGCCCCCAGTTAGTTTTCCTGGGGTCTTTGAACATTTCTTTGAGAATATATTTTATTTTGTATTCAAATAAAATGTGCCTGTGATCGGATAACGATACTTCATTTAGAAACATGCCAATTGTGTATTCTTTCCGAAAGGGTGTTACTACAGAGTGTTAAATGTAAGACTTCTTGTCTTATTGAGTTCATAAAAATGAAATCAGTTCCTTTGTTATATTTCGAATTTATTTCGAATAGTCCCAGTAATACTGTATAACGGGAACCAGCAGTTGGATACGCTGGCATTCCTGGATGAGGGATCGTCTACCACGTTGGTGGAATAGCAAATCAGTTGAACATAAAGGGAAGACCAGAACCATTGATCGTAACATCGACTGGAAATATTCCGTTTCCATACGATTTTATATGGGAAAATCCCCTTTATCAAAACTTATTCTCTAGAGATGTCCAGTTGGCTTTTAAAAATATATCAATACATGATATTTGTAGGAAATTTTCCTGGAAAAAACTCTTCTGAAGACCGTAAGGCGCTACGATGCTTGTAGAAACAGCTATTCACCCCAAATTTTTCCAGCAACACTGCTACAGCATGCTGCTATTGCAAAGTTGCTTAAGTAATTGAAATAATTTCGCGTGGAATTAATTTCCAAAGTGTGATATTTGCTCACAGTATCTTCGGGGAAGCCTCCAAGATAAATTTAAGCGATATCATTTCTTATCACATGGTTGAATTTTCAACAGCTGCATGCTGCAGCAGTATTGCTAGTAAAATTCAATGGTGAGCCGTTCGTCAGATATTCATTCAGTCTGGGGTGAATATCTTTTTTCACAAGCAAAGTAGTGCCTTGCGGTCTTCAGAAGAGTTTTTCCCAGGAAAATTTCCTATATCATGTATTGATATATTTTTAGGAGCCAACTGGACATCTCTATAGAAAAAGTTTTGAAGAAGTGGTTTTTCCCATATAAAATCGTATGGAAGCTTTAAAAATCGTGCGCAAATCGGGCGTTTCACCGATCGATCTGAAAAGTTGAGGAGCTGGCAACACGACTAACCGATAATACGTGCCCCGAAAGCAACCCGTTAAAGTTATTGATTTATAAGTGAAATGAGGGGCCAAACTTGCTAAAAAGTGTACAGTTGTGATCTGTGATGCTTTGTTTAAGTGAGAAAAGTGGAGGTTTTGTGAAAAACACAGTGTTCTATGCGTGGAAGTTAAAATTTATCCACGAAATCAAATTGAAAATTGTTAGGCCAGTTAGGTTGCGTGAGTGTGAGTGCCTACTTCGTGCGTCGCGCTAACAAGCGGTTCATTATTAACGTGCGATAATGGAGTGCATATGGTGGTGTGAACGAAGAGAACGGCACTTCCTGGAGAGCGGAGAGAATAGCGTTGCGCTGTGCTAGTCGGCGTTTGTTTCGCTGGCATAGGCATAACCAAACTAAAACAGATGAGTATATGTTTTTTGTATCAAACATTTCATGAATGTAAGGCTATGTGTGTAGTGGTTTTTAGCGGGCTTTGGACTTTGGCAGAAGCGTGAATGTGTGATCTGTTGGGTGCACGAGGTGTGGTAGCTTTTCGGCTGCGAGTAGGGTTTTTTTTTGTTTGCGCGATGAGTCTTGAAATGTTTTACTTTTTCTCCCACAAGTATAAGCAATGAGAATCGTCAGGTGAAGTAGGTTAACTTATCAACGGGCTCGATACGACATACACGATTCGCTTTTGGAATTTTATTTTTTTTCCTAATTGGTCCGCGTTCGAATATGGTTTACATCATGTGATGATCCACCGGATACCACGTAGTTGCCAGTTTGAGGAACGACGTAGCGTGCCGTTTTGATTGTGGCCGTTTTGAATGTTTAACTGTTACAGTTTTGATTGTCCAAATAGAAAACAGAGTGCAATTAAGATGTTTTTCTGGAGACTTTTTTCGTGTGGTTTTGTGTAATAGTGTTGTTTATTAGAAATTATGGTAGAATAGATTAATTAAGTTGTATTTACTGATGTGTCGTGTACCATGAATTTTTAAACGCACTGACTCTCGCATGACAGGTAATAGAAAATTCAATGTAGTCGAGTTTGACTTTCGAGGATTATTTAGTCAGCCTGAAATAATCACGATTGGTTTGGTCCTGTCAATAATTTCAAGACTTTTGATTAGTATGTACATCTACACCTGATGTTTGCACTTAATGTTTTAGATGCACCAAGCTTTGCCATTTTTCTATCTTTCCAACAGTATCACACCCATTATTAGGTAATGGGTAGCTCAACTTAGTAATGAGCCAATATGACGCATAGTGTACTTTGAATCCGTCATCTACCACGGTTTTGCACGGTCAGGCTTCAAGTAGGGTTTTATTAGCAAACATGTTCTCACCTCGAGAGCAATGGTGTGGTTTATGGAAGCTGGGAGTATGGTGCAGTGATAATACATGAAATCTTATGCTTCACTTTTCCGATTTTTCTAGCTTTTGGGCTGTTTATGTTTTGTATACAATGTTCCAAACATGACTAGGTCGGCATTTTGTTAACAAACTTAAGACCATATATTGGTCAATATGGAAATTTGCATTTTTAAATTATTAAGGCTTTGCATGCATGAAACATTGCCATTTTTTTTATTTAATGGGCAACATTCGCATCGACAGCTAAGATAGAATCGGCGTGAAAAGTCGTATCCCCGAGTTTCTGCGTCGGTAGGAGGGAATAGAGCGGTCGTGCATAGTGCTTCGATGTAAACTGCGTTTCCGGCTCAGGAGCATTTTACTTATATGAATGTTTTTAGAATATAGTGATTTCGAGGGCTATTCCCAGATACTTGTTCATGTCTCACTGTGACTGTTTAACCGAAGATTTTGTCCGGTCGATAAATATCGCGATTAACGAAAACACAATGTATACCCTCTAAAGAATCGCGTCGGCCGACGTGCAGTCGTTTCTTCGAAAGTACTCGGGATTGACAAATAGCTGATGGCTACGAGTAGCAAAGGCTACATCGCGGACCGTTTGGCAAGAAATATACTCATGGTTCGTTTTCGTAATGAGCGCGCATCATTGTTATATTCTGTTTTTCAGGTGTGTTTTTCGCGGGATCGTATCGTTTTTTTTAGAGCAGACAAAGTGTATACGAGAAACGTCGTTGGTCGATTTGTTAGGTAGAAATGTCCGGTTGAACGAACCCCTAGACTCCGCGTCGATACATTCATGAGGTCGAATTATCTAAAGATAGATCAACAACGCGCCCTTGATTTCGGTGTAAAGAGGAAAAGAGGATCACCTTACGAGGAGATACCATATCATTTGAAGTTGTCCCAATTTGATCAAAGGTCTAGTATTCTCGCGTACGATTTATTGTTGCGGTGTTACATTGTCAAACTGAATAAGTTCGAATCGCATTATGAATATCGTGGCGGATATAATGAACTTGTTCGCGCGATACTTGTTCTAAAGAACCCGACACCCGAAACTAGCGCATCGTTTACCAAAACGAACCCTGCTGTGTACCTTGCCCTTTCTCCAACATCCCAGTGATTTCTCGTGGAAGTGCAGAGGTGTTCTCGGCTTCCAATAAGCGAGTATCACGTCAACATTTTCCTATACAAATTCCTTCTTTGACCTGCATTCGGATGCGGCCGGCGCTGGTGTTGCCCAATACAAAGATTAAGGTCACCAGTTTTTACACATTGAGGATGCATGTTGGTCCCAAGCATCATCTGTTGGTTCTCTGTGTAATTACAGCTGATCTGGCAATAACGGAGTAGCAACCGCGGGCGGTCAATCATGCTCATGCTCATGCTATAAAATCGTATGGAAGCTTTAAAAATCGTGCGCAAATCGGGCGTTTCACCGATCGATCTGAAAAGTTACACAGTTGTTATAGGACCCATAAGGAACACGAAAAGTGCATGGGAGCGAAAAAATAACACCATAGCTTTTTCCCATATAACCGTGTCCCAGTCTAATGCGCATGTGCTGGATTATTCGGCAGAACAACCGACTATTCTGATCGGGTTAGATAATCTACACCTGTTCGCGCCGCTTGAGTCACGGATCGGTGGGAGAAATGAACCGATTGCCGTGCGCACAAAAATGGGTTGGATTGTTTATGGACCAGAGAAACGCGCAGCACAGGCGCACACTTGCTTGGATTTGCATAACAGCATGCCGTTCAGTAACCAACAACTACATGACTTGATAAGGGAACAGTTTGTGCTTGATGAATCGGGTACGTCCTCCTTTGCCATACCGGAATCAATAGACGAGCAGCGAGCGCGTACGATTTTGTTAGCAACGACCAAGCGTGTGGGAGACAAATTCAAAACAGGACTATTATTGCGCAAAGACGAGCGTTGTTTCCCAGTTTCCCAGGCTGTGCGTAGGCTGAAGGCGCTTGAGGGCAAGCTAGAAAAAAATCCAGCGCTGAAGGAAAATGTGCGTCAACAAATTTTGAATTACCAAATAAAAGGTTATGCGCATAAAGCGACTGAAGCTGAACTTTCTGAAACACCTCGTGGGGAGGTATGGTATCTACCTCTGAACGTGGTGGTGAATCAACATAAGCCCGTTAAGGTGCGACTTGTGTGGGATGCAGCGGCAGTATTTAAAGGTATCTCTCTGGTGCCACTAACCAAAGTATTATGCCATTTTCGGGAGCGTCCCGTGGCATCCGGTGGTGACATTGCAGAAATGTACCACCAGGTACTAATTCGTCGAGAAAACAAGCAGGCGCAGCGTTTCTTATTTAGATCAAGTAGAGCCGAGACACCGGAGGTGTACGTTATGGACGTAGCCACTTTCAGGTCCACTTGTTCACCGTGCTCGGCACAATTTATCAAGAATTTGAATGCCAAATCATTCGTTGAAAAATATTCGGCTGCGGTTGAAGCGATAGTTAAGCGGCACTACGTGGATGACTACTATGACAGCGTAGACACCATTGAAGATGCAGTAAAACTCGCAAATGAGGTAAAATACATCCACTCAAAAGGCGGGTTTCATATCCGGAATTGGGTATCGAATTCATCGGTTTTTCTTGAGCAACTTGGCCAACGGAGTACAGAGGTTGCAATTCATTTTAATCGTGACGAAGATACCGAATATGAACGCGTTCTAGGAGTAGTTTGGGAGTCAAATGACGATTATCTTTGCTTCGCTACCGCTTCAAAGGATGCATTTCTAAATATCTTGGAAGGGACACAACGTCCAACGTACGTCCAACGAACGTACTGTGTTACGTGATGGCACAATTCGATCCAGCCGGGTTTCTGGCACCTATTGTGATACGCGGAAAAATGCTAGTTCAGGATTTATGGAGAAGTGGCTGTCAGTGGGACGATAAAATCGACGACACGTCGTACAAAAAAATGGAAATCCTGGGTGCAGGCTATGCGGTATATGAACAAATTCAAGCTTCCACGAAGCTACTTTGGCAAAGCGGAATCAACTGAAATCCAAAATCTACAACTGCATATTTTCTCTGATGCAAGCGCGGACGCGTATGGGTGAGTTGGATACTTCAGAGCTATTGTGCGAGGTGAAGTACTATGCTCCTTAGTCATGAGCCGCTCGAAGGTGGCCCCAATAAAACAGTTATCTGAGCCGCGACTTGAACTGTTGGCAGTGGCTCTAGGAGCACGACTTCGTAAGACAATGAAAGAAAATCACAGTATTTCGGTCGTAAAAACTGTACATTGGTTGGATGCAAACGTTGTTCTCTCCTGGATTCGATCCGATCATCGTAGGTACAAGCAGTTTGTTGGATTTAGGCTTGGTGAAATTCACAGTCTCAGAATTGTGCGATTGGCGGTGGGTGCCCATAATGCTCAACGATGCCGATCAGCTCACTAAGCGGGGCAAAGATCCAGAGCTGGATCCAGCCTGCTCATGGGTGAGAGGGCCAGAATTTCTTTATAAACCAGAGCCTGAATGGCCAAAGGTAGAATTGCAACCCGCAAACACAACAGAGTAGCTTCGCGTACATTTACTATTGCATAACGTTTCAGTTCCGGAAATGATTATCAACGCAGAAAACATTTTCAAGTGGACAGTACTCGTGCGTGCTGTTGCTTGCGTTTTTCGTTTCATTTCGAACTGTAGAAAAAAGGTGAAAGGACTACCGATCGAGACATTGAAAGCAACAAATCGACAGAGGAGAATAAGCATACCAACAGCTACGGTCCAGGTTCGTGTGCCACTGCAACAAGAAGAGTACGAGAAAGCTGAACGATGCTTGATTAAATAAGAAGCACAAGTGCAAGGATTTATCGACGAGTTGAATGTATTGAAGAGAAACGCAAAGTATCCAGTAAGTCAATGGCTTGGGTTTGAACGATCTAGTTTATTGTACAAACTAACCCCACTTCTTGATGAGCACGGTATCATACGTGTAGCGTCACCATCAACATCATCATCATCATCGCTATCTTTGTCTCGCCTATAGTTGGTGTGACACTCAGAGCACTACAATGAACGTGCTACATTCTTTTTATATAAGACACACTATTGTTCCCGTTTATATCATTTCTGCTTTTTACCAATCCACACACAAAACCGATCTATTGTACCCCTCATATAATTTTAATAAATCAAAACCAATTAGTCTTAGCCTGCTACTCAAACGGAGCACATCTTTTTATGAGAAACTGCCCAATAAATCTGAGAGCACACTAAAGTGGTGACCCCGACGTGATCAGGTACGAAATCCCTGATTTTTCTTTTTGACTATGGGAACCGCGAATCGCCAGTTCAAAATAGTTTTACGGTCGGTTAGTGCAAATGCAAAATGACGACTGAGGACAATAAAACCATCGTTGAGTCGATACACGCGCCGCGGCTTAATCCGCCCAGCATGGTCGACACGAGCATCGAGACATATTTCAAGTCGCTCGAATTCTGGTTCGCTGAATCGGGAATCGTTTCCCATCCTCAGCAGGATTCCCGCAAGTATAATATCGTGATGGCACAAGTGCCAGCAAACAAATTGTCCGAGCTCCAGTCGATTATCGATGCCACTCCTGCTGCCGAGAAGTTGATCGAGTACTTTGCCGATAGTCAACAACGCCGTCTGCAACGTGTTCTGTCCGACATGCCTCTGGGGGATCTAAAACCCAGTCAACCCTACAATGAGATGAAACGGGTGGCTGGCGATTCCCTCGGGGACAAAGTGTTGCTAGACCTGTGGGCGCCCAGACTGCCGCCACATGCACAAGCTGCGGTAGTCGCTTCAAAGGGAAACGCGGCAGACAAAACCACCATCGCCGACGCCATTGTGGATTCAATGGGCCTACGAAAAATTAACGTCGTCGAATACAATGAACAAAATTCAGCGATGGCGTCCTCCAGCGTTATGGAAACTGCAGCCATCGATCCGATCCAAGAGTTGAAACGTGAGATCGCTGAGCTCATTAAACGACTCGAAAAAGTGCTGCCCGTTCCGAGGAATGCTCGCGGTCGGTCTCGTTCACATTCTTGTACAGCTGAGCAGCGAAATTCTTGTCGTGAGAGAGAACCATCAGTAAGATTGTGTTGGTACCATCGAACGGTCGCAAACGATGCCCGCCGGTGTCGCAAACCCTGCTCTAACGGCCGGCAGTCCTCGTCCAACCAGCAATGACGCCATAATGCTGATCCTGTGGGGGAAATTAGTGAACTTTCCAACACAGCCGCAATCTATCGCCTAAAAATTTCAGACTCTTCTACATCTATGCAATTTCTTATCGATACCGGCGCCGATGTATCTGTGGTGCCGATAAATATAAAATCAGACAAAGTGAAACCATCAGCAGTGAAATTGTACGCCGCAAATGGGACTGCTATTAAAGCGTACGGTGAGGTGTTAATTAAAGTTAATCTTGGTCTCCGCCGCGAGTTTTTGTGGACTTTTATTATCGCCGATGTTGCGTCGGGCATAATCGGAGCAGATTTTATATGCAACTTTGATCTGTTGATCGATTTGAAACGAATCCGCCTTATAGACAATACTACTCGCCTCGGATCGGTCGGTTCCCTCACTCTCACTAGCGATTATTCAATAAAGACTTTCAGTGCCGAGTCACCATATGCCAGCATACTGGCAGAATTTCCTAGTATCACCCGGTTAGCACCTCCAGGAACAGTTAGCCAATCTTCGATCGTGCACCGGATTGTAACGACCGGTCAACCAGTTGCCAGGCCCCGACGTCTCGCGCCGGACAAACTGGACGCCACTCGTACCGAATTCGAGCATTTGATTAAGCTGGGAATCTGTCGCCCGTCCAGCAGCAACTGGGCCAGCCCACTCCATATGGTGAAGAAGACGGATGGCTCCTGGTACCCATATGGAGACTATCGTGCCCTGAATGCCCAAACCGTACCGGAACGGTATCCCCTACCGTACCTGCAGGACTTCACCACCATTTTGCAGGGTAAAACAATATTCTCAAAAGTTGACTTACAGAAGGCCTACCACCAGGTACCGATTCACCCCAACGACGTTCCGAAAACAGCCATCACGACGCCGTTCGGCCTATTCGGGTTCTCCTTCATGACCTTTGGTTTACGGAATGCAGCTCAAACCGTCCAACGGCTAATCCACGAGGTCGTCCGAGGGCTGGATTTCGTGTTTCCCTACATCGATGACTTGTTCATGGCCTCGTCATCTCCCGAAGAGCACCGAGAGCATCTGTGCCAGCTGTTTGAAAGGCTCAAACACTACAATCTTACGATAAACGTCGCCAAGTGCGAATTCGGACGGGACTTGCTGGAGTTTCTGGGACATTTCGTTTCCGTCGCAGGTATTCGGCCCTTGCCGGGACGTGTAGAAGCTGTTAAGAACATCAAGTTACCAGCTACAGTGAAGGAATTAAAAAGTTTTTTGGTCAAGATAAACTTCTATCGAAGATTTGTTCCCAACGCCATCGAAGCCCAAATCCCGTTGCTGAAAATGACCCCGGGCAACAAACGCAACGATCGTTCGCCGCTAGTTTGGACAGAGAAAAACATGCGATGTTTTCGCCTTCGAGCGATGCAAACAACAACTCGCTCAGGTAACTCTATTAGCGCACCCTTCCAAATCCGCTGAATTGTCCCTATGGGTCGATGCCTCCGACATTGCAGCAGGAGCAGTGCTACACCAAATCGTCGATGGTGAAGTTCAGCCGCTGGGATTTTTCAGCAAAAAGTTCGATAAAACTCAGCTTCGCTACAGTACATACGATCGCGAGCTGACTGCGATCTACCTACCAGTGCGGCATTTTGAGTTTATGTTAGAGGGACGAAACTGCCACATCTACACCGACCATAAGCCGATCATCTTTGCGTTTCACCAAAAGTCCGACAAGGCTTCCGACCGCCAAGCTCGCCAGTTGGACTTTATCGGACAAATAATCACCTGTATGGTAGTTCAGCATTATCATGAGAGAAGTGGACATGGTTACCGTCAGGCGGTTAAAAATAAGTTAAAGCAGTTGTACTATGTACTGCATATTGACGCTGTAGTTAGATTTGTGTCAAAAGCATGTATGGGGCCATCCACATATCACGTGGACAGATTTTTAACGATTTAGCAAAATTTGACCAGTTTTTCCAGAAGTTTTCATTGTACACTTTTTGATTTCTTGGATTGAACAAATCGTGGGCAAAAAATGACACACAAGACTAGTTTTTTTAAATATTCAATACTAAGGCAGTATCTAAACTTCCTGCAGTGTGCTTTTTGTGATTCATGTTTATGTTCAGTTCAATTTATTTTGGCCGGACTTTTTCACACCTCGGAAGCATAACCCAGTCCGTTACCTAGCCCGGACAACTATGTTACAGTTCGGTCCAAAATAAAACCGGACATAAACATTGATCAAACAATGCGAATCGTCAAATTTAGAATTTGGGCTAACGGTTGAATCGCTCCTCTCTTTCTTCGCGAATAGAATCTCTCAGTATCGTCGATTTTGAATAAGGTGACCCTCGAAGATGGGGTTCTAACGCTGTAAATCCTTCAATGCATTTATTGTTTCAGATTATAACTTTTTAGAACTCTCTTCTGTTTTTAGTTTTTGAACGTTGTGTAAAGGACTCTAATAAGTGTCATAGAATCGTTGTATTCCATCACTCGTCCTTGCATTGCTTCTCTTGCTGGTTTAATCATTTATTTAATGAATATTGAATTGGTCGAATAGTGGGTTCGTCACTGTAAGCCAGAAATTATAGAGTTTTTATCCCTGCTTTTTTTTCAACGATACGCACATTCGCAGCTTGGTTTATTTTTCGGAATATATACCCGAAAAACCAGATTTTCGGAAATAAGAAAATTCTTACGGGACACCACTAACGCTTATTTGGAAATATATAGATAACCTTCTGAATCTTTCGGTGCTAGAACTATCGACATAGGAGGAAAACTGCAAAACTTATAAGAATTTTGATTTGTGAGTACCCGGGTACTCCGTTGGACGCGTAAAGGTACTTTTTTGTCAAGCACATAACGGTTTTAAACGGCTTTTCCTCCAAAAAAACGTATAATTAAAAAAAATTCTCTGCCCCCCCCCCCCACGCAAAACGGAGTACCTACGGCTCTGATTTACGCCCGTTTAGTTATGTTGGAGTTGACTATCTGGGTCCATTTGAAGTGTCAGTAGGGCGCCGCACTATGGAAACCATGGATGTTAGAATCAGGCTTCTTCCGTTCTCTTGATTTTTGCCCAAATTTCCTCTTCTACCTGCCGAACCCCTTGGAGAACTAGACTTTCTCTCACACAAAGTGAGTAATTATCCACATTTAGGCGTAGAGTATATCAGTCGCAGAGTTCCTTTTCACTCTTTATCATCACGTGTTAGGTATAAACATTTATTTGCTCTCTCAGTTAAAGAGGGAGTAGTTTTCGTTAGCTTCTCCTTTACTAGAAGAGAAATTGGCCAAATATCAAAACATTTAGGTTCACATTGAAGCCACATCCTAACCGTTTTCGAATTTAATATTATAGGAAGATTCACAACTCACCATGGGTGCGTATTCTGCAGAAAGTTCGATTTTATACTGTTTTTGTAGCACCCCAGAGCGATGAGAACGGTAACGCAAAGCTTAGTTGGTCGCCAAGCAATTTATTTCATTTTTTTGCGTGCGCGGATGAGCAATTTACAAGAGTTTCACTGGATTTTTGCTCTGTCAAATTAGGAGCGTTTTTTCGTCAGAGAAACTATTACCCTGCGCTCTCTCTACAGCAGATGGTGTGATGCACATGGAATGTAAGCTCGCAGTTGTTTAGAGGGAAGAAAACTCTTTCTCTTTCAGATGAAGATGAGCAAAACAAAGCCTGGCTAGAATCTTCTTGTCTTCTAGAAAAACTAAACTAAAAGGAATCTATCTTTTGGTATGACTGGTTACTAGGGTGGTCCTATTGTACTCAAAATAAAAATTGCAACTTTTGTATCTTTCGACATAGAGCAATATTGTTTTCCACAAAATTATAGGTAATTTATTTTTATGAATCTTTGTTAAAAAAAATATTCCTCTACCTTGTTTTTGCCTTTCTCCTAGAAAGGTATAGCAATCACTTGCAAAACCGAAAGTATAAAAGTGCTCCAAAGGGCCGAATGGCATATATCACTCGACTCAGCTCGACGAGTTGAGCATTTTCTGTATTTATGTATGTGTGTGTGTGTGTGTGTATGTGTGTGTATGTGCAGATTTTTATTTTCACTCACTTCTCTCAGAGATGGCTGGACAGATTTTCAAGAAATTAATTGCAAATGAAAGGTCTTGTTGTCCCATAAGACCCTATTAAATTTCATTGTAATCGGATTCTTAGTTTAGAGGTTATGTATCAAAATGTGAAAATCATAAAACATCATTATCTCACAAACCACACAACCGATTTGAACAGAATTGATTTCAAATGAACGGGCTTCCCGAAAAACCCTTAACTTTTGAATTTTATAAAGATTGAACTTGGGGTTCAAAAGCTATGAAAAGAAATGTGTTCTGAAGACTGTTCAATCTCACTCATGTTTCTCAGAGATGGCTGGACCGATTTTCATAAAATCAGTGTCAAATGGAAGGTCCAGTTGCCCCATAAGACCCTATTGATTTGTTTTGCAATCGGACTATTACTTTGCCTGTTATGTTCCAAAGCGTGAAATCCAGCTATGAAAACGAACATATTCCGAAGACTACTTGAACTCACTCACTTTTCTCAGCGATGGCTGACCCGATTTCTACAAAATTAGTGTCAAGTCTAGCTGTCTCATAACACCCTATTGAATTTCACTGTAATCGGACTGTAACTTCGTTTGTAATGTACTGAAATGTGAAAATCACCAAACTTCATTATCTCAGAAACTACACAACTGATTTGATCAATATTATTATCAGATGAGCGGACTAGCTGAGGGTTAACTGATGAGCAACACAGGTTAACAGAATTTAAAAGTGGTTGTCTTTAAATTCAAAAGGGTGTCTAGGGTCAATGTTTGGTTTCTATGCATCATCTCGATTACTGAAATATCCATATTGAGTATTTTTCGGTCATTTTCGACTGTTTCCTAGAAGTTGCCATTTAGCAATTTTAAATGGTGCCTGACGTCAATTGTTAGCTCCTGGCATCATTCTGGTTCCAGAGATACTCATATTGGATAGCATTTGTTTATTTTAGGCTGTTTTTCACAAACCGGTAGTCGCCATTTTGGATTTCAAAATGGTATTTAAGATAATTTCTGGCCTCTATGCGTCATTCTGGTTGTTATTCGATCATTTTCGGTTGTTTCCCAGGAACCGGAAGTCGCCAACCTAGAATCCAAAATGGGGTCTGTGGTCGATTTCAGCTGCTGTGTATCATTATAGATCCGGAGATACTCTTGTCAGACGGGAATCGGCCATTTTTGGCTGTTTTCCAGAAACCAGAAGTTGCCATCCTACAATTCATAATAGTGTCTGAGGTTAATTTTTAGCTTCTCGCAACATTCTGGCTCCAGAGACACTTATATTGGGTGGTATTGGGACACTTTGGGCTGTTTTTCAGAAACCGAAAGTCGTCATTTTGGACTTTTAAATTGCCTGTGAAATCAATTTCTGTCATCTGAGCGTAATCCCGGTTCCGAAAACATTCATATTGAATGATATTTGGTCATTTCCGGCTGTTTGCCAAACACCGGAAGTAACCATCTCAAAATTCAAGATTGTGTCTCTGATCAATTTTTAGCTTCCGTCCATCTTTCTGGTTCCGGAGATACTTATATTTAATGGGAATCGTCCATTTCAGGCTGTTTTCCAGAAACCAGAAGTTGCCATCTTACAATCCAAAATGTTGCCTGAGGTCGATTATGGAAAAAATTTGTTACCACTAAAAACATTTGCCTGCCAAATATGGTTCCTTTTAGTTGGTTAGCTCTCGAGATGTGCAGAAATTTGGGTATCATTCGTATGGAACCCCTCCTTTCTAGAAGAGAGAGGGGTGTAGAGCCATTATGGACATATTTGTTACCCCTAAAAACATTCACATGCTCAATTTGGTTCCATTTACTCGGTTAGTACTCGAGATGTGCAGAAATTTGTGTTTCATTTGTATGGCACCCCTTCCTTTCAAAAAAAGGAGGGGTGTCAAAATATTATTGACATATTTTTTACCACTGAAAACATTTACCTGCCAAATTTGGTTCCATTCAGTTGATTAGTTCTCGAGATGTGCAGAAATTTGTGTTTCATTTGTATGGAACCCCTCTCTTATAGAAGAGTGAGGGGTGTCAAACCATTATGCACGTATTTGTTTCCTCTAAAAACATTCACATGCTAAATTTTGTTCCATTTACTCGTTTAGTTCTTAAGTTGTGCAGAATTTTATGTTGGAACCTTTATCGGTACCAAAAACCCCTACATACAAATTTTTACGTCGATCGGTTCGGCAGTTTTCGAACCTATATGGATCAGACAGACAGACCGGCTTGCATTTTTATATGTATAGATTACAACATCAATATTTTAGAACCTAAAGAGTTAATATACATTTATTGGGTTGAAGCGTTGTTGTAAATCTATTTTTACAAATAAAAGTTAGAATGAGAAAGGCTGGGTCTGACCGCTAGGTGGATTAATTTAGGTTTTTCACTATTCTATGGCAATTTTTCTAAATTCATTCGAGGTTGTTCCGAAAAAAACACTATTATTGCTCTAGTTTTTTTCAGCTTTATTTGGATTTCAAAGCGGTGTTTGAGTGACTTTTAGAGCGTAAAAAACTGCATAATAGGTAACTGCTAACTATTCAGAGAAAAGTTACATCATTCGTTGTTTTGCTTTCGTCTCGATTAGACGCAAATTGTTTATCTCCGTTTGAGTTCGCAAAATAACAATACACGAGTTATCGTACGGGTGTTTTTTTTGTCGATTAGTTCTTGTGCTGCGCGATAACAATAGCCTGTTATATATCGGCAGAAACATCTGCACACTGGTAGGGGCAGGCTACCCCGCCAGTGATTCGATACGCAGCTGATATATCAGCAAGAATAATTCTCCCGCACCGCTGTTACCCCGCTAGCAGCACGGACCATCATACGATCGAGCGAGTGGAAGTCAACTACAAGTGGCATCTACAAGGTCGCGTGTAGGACACGGCCACTGCGTCTCAACACTAAGCTGGATCGTCATTGTTTGTTCTGCGGAGACGCTCGATTAATTCTACTATCAGCCGTGAGGTCGTGACTTAGACGTTCGGTGAAGTATTACCTTTAGAATTTTTACTATTATTATCAATATTATTACTATGTTATAATATTATTATTAATATTATTATTGATATTATAATTGTTATTATTAATATTATTACTATAATAATTATTATTATTATTATTACTATTGTTATTAGAATTAGTATTACTGTCTTTTTTTTTATTTGATCCATTGTAGATTGAAAAATTGTTTTTAAAATTTAACATCAACTACTTGAACCCCCCCCCCCTATATTCGAATATTTATCGTTTGTGTGCGGTAGAGCGTAACGCTCCCGCAAAATGTACGACATGCAGGTGCAACTTTTCCTGGAGGTGGAAACAAACGGGGAAGAAATTGAAATTTCTCCGATCAGCTCACCCCTACCTTCCCCTGTGCCCTCCTCTTTGCCAAGTCCTGTACCAAGAGTACCGGAAGTACGGGTAAAAGCTTACCCAGATGCCGCTGGCGGTCCCTACGTTGTTTTTTTCCGGCCCATAAAGAAGCCATTGAATATTATTCAAATTGGCAAAGACCTGGCAAAACATTTTTCGGCCGTAACCGAGATTACGAAGGTGAGGCCGAACAAACTGCGAGTTGTCGTGAGTAGCTTGAAGCAAGCAAACGAAATTGCTGGCTACGAGCTCTTCACGAGAGAGTATCGCGTGTACATCCCTGCCAAGGATGTAGAAATCGACGGTGTGGTTACCGAGGGGAATCTCACTGTCGATGAAATTTTGCGTCATGGAGTTGGCTGTTTTAAAAACCCCTTGATGCAAAGTGTAAAGATACTGGATTGCAAGCAATTGCATTCAGTATCCATCGAAGAAGGGAAGAAGAAATTCCTCCCTTCGGATTCCTTCCGAGTAACATTCGCCGGATCCGCGCTGCCGAACTACGTCCGCTTGGACAGGGTTCGTCTACCTGTACGCCTGTTCGTACCGCGGGTCATGCATTGCCAAAACTGTAAGCAGTTAGGTCACACAGCCACCTACTGCTGCAACAAGGCACGCTGTAGCAAGTGCGGAGGCAATCATGCTGAGAACGCTTGCAGTGGGGATACTGAAAAGTGTCTTTATTGCGAGGGAGCTCGGCATGACCTTCCGGCATGTCCCGCGTACAAACAGCGCGAGGAAAAAATTAAGCGTTCCCTTAAGGAACGATCAAAGCGCTCTTTTGCAGAAATGCTTAAGAGGGCTGAGCCACCCTCGACAGGAAACATCTTTTCCTTTTTGCCAACCGATGAGGGTACATCTGACGATCCCGTCGAAGGGTGTTCCTATGCCTTGCCAGAGGGATCTAGGAAGAGGAGAATGCTCAACTCTCCTAATCTTTCTCGTAAAGGTCGTAAGATAACCCCTAGCGGAATGACCAATAAGACAACACAAAAAGGAAGCGGTGAAGAAAAACCGAAGCAAGTACCCCCCGGTTTTAATTTCAAATCAAACCAGGAGTACCCACCGCTTCCTGGGGCACCAAAAACCCCTCGTGCACCCATTTCTCGATCAGAAGACATAAAAGAAACAGGGTTCATAAAATTCTCTGATATTGTAGACTGGATATTTAAAACATTCAACATACCAGATCCCCTTCAAAACATTCTTCTTGCCCTTCTCCCAACAGTGAAAACCTTTTTGAAGCAACTCACAGCAACTTGGCCCCTCATTTCAGCTATCGTATCTTTCGATGACTAATACGTTGAAAGAGGTTAGGAATTTTGTCACTGTGTTACAGTGGAACTGCAGAAGTATCATCCCCAAATTTGATTTATTTTCACATTTGATAAACACATACAATTGTGATGCGTTCGCGCTTTGTGAAACTTTTCTCAATTAAAATGACCAACTTAATTTCCACGATTTTAACATCATTCGTCGAGATCGAGACTCACACGGTGGAGGGGTACTTTTAGGGATCAAAAAGTGCTATTCTTTTTTCAGAATCGACCTCCCCTCGATCTCGAATATTGAAGTTGTTGCCATTCAAACGAATATGAATGGAAAAGACCTTTGCTTGTTTCGTTATATATTCCCCCATCCGCGCGGATTGAACAGAAGCAACTCCTTGATATAGCAGAATTGCTTTCCGCACCTTTTTTGATTTTGGGAGATTTTAACTCTCACTGTTCGCTATGGGGGTCGCTGTACGATGACAACCGATCTTCTTTAATTTGTAACTTGATCGACGACTTCAATATGACACTTTTGAATACTGGGGAAGCGACACGTGTACCTAATCCTCCAGCACGTGAAAGCGTGCTTGACCTATCCCTCTGCTCGACATCACTAGCGTTAGATTGCCAGTGGAAAGTAATCAACGATCCCCACGGTAGTGATCATCTTCCAATCGTTATATCAATTGCTAATGGTTCAACTCCCCCGAACCCAATCAATATTTCCTACGACCTTACACGTAATATTGATTGGAAGCGTTATGAGTCTATTACAGCGGAATCTATCGAGACTCACGAGGAACTTCCTCCGGAGGAAGAATACGCGTTCTTAGCTGGCTTGATAATCGACGCCGCGACGCAAGCTCAGACGAAACCGATACCCGGGGTAACGATTAGACAACGCCCTCCCAACAAATGGTGGGACAAAGAGTGCTCTGAGCTGTACGCGCGAAGGTCCGTGGCGTATAAGGACTACCGGGAGTACGGCACTGTCAACCTACTACGAAAGTACGAGGCACTGGGCAGGCAGATGAAGAGCTTAGTAAAGGCGAAAAAACGCGGGTACTGGCGGCGGTTCGTAAACGCGTTGTCGAGGGAAACAGCGATGAGCACTCTTTGGGATACCGCCAGGCGCATGCGGAACCGTGACGTTTCGAATGAGAGTGAGGAGTATTCAGATCGCTGGATACTCGATTTTGCCAAAAAGGTCTGTCCGGATTCTGTACCGGAACAGAAAACCTTTCGCGACGCGTTTATAGTAACTACGGAAGAGCCTCCATTTTCGATGTTGGAATTTTCAATGGCTCTCCTGTCGTGCAACAATAAGGCTCCAGGGTTAGATAGAATAAAATTCAACCTGTTGAAGAATCTACCCGACTCTGCAAAAAGACGCTTGTTGGACTTGTTCAACAAGTTTCTTGAGCTAAATATTGTTCCGCATGACTGGAGGGAGGTAAAAGTCATTGCTATTCGGAAACCCGGGAAACCTGCCTCTGATCACAATTCATATAGGCCGATTGCGATGCTCTCTTGCCTCCGGAAATTAATGGAGAAAATTATCCTCTTACGGTTAGACAAATGGGTCGAAACAAACGGTTTACTTTCAGATACTCAATTTGGCTTTCGCCGGGCAAAGGGACGAACGATTGCCTAGCGTTGCTTTCTACTGAAATTCAACTCGCATTTGCTCGAAAAGAGCAAATGGCTTCTGCGTTCTTGGATATTAAGGGGGCTTTTGACTCTGTCTCTGTAGAAGTTTTATGCGCGAAACTTCATTCGCAGGGACTTTCACTAAATCTGAATAACTTTTTGCTCAATTTGTTGTCAGAAAAGCATATGTATTTCTCACATGGCGATTCGACAACTTCCCGAATTAGTTACATGGGCCTTCCCCAGGGCTCATGTTTAAGTCCTCTCTTATATAATTTTTACGTCAATGACATCGATGAATGTCTTGCAAATTCATGCACGCTAAGGCAACTTGCAGACGATAGCGTTGTATCCATTACTGGTAGCGAGGCTAGCGATCTGCAAGGACCATTGCAAGATACCTTAGACAATTTGTCTGAATGGGCTCTTAAGCTGGGTATCGAATTCTCTCCGGAGAAAACTGAGTTGGTCGTTTTTTCTAGGAAGCATAACCCAGCTCAGCTGCAGCTCCTACTAACGGGTAAAACGATCTCTCAGGTTTTAGTCGCTAAATATCTCGGGGTCTGGTTCGACTCTAAATGCACCTGGGCTTGTCATATTAGGTATCTGACACGAAAATGCCAACAGAGGATTAATTTTCTTCGTACGATTACCGGAACCTGGTGGGGAGCCCACCCAGGAGACCTTCTAAGGCTTTACCAAACAACGATATTGTCAGTTCTTGAGTACGGCTGTTTCTGCTTTCGCTCCGCCGCGAACACGCACATTATAAAATTAGAGAGAATACAATATCGTTGTTTGCGTATTGCCTTGGGTTGCATGCAGTCGACCCATACGATGAGTCTTGAAGTGTTAGCGGGTATTCTTCCGTTGAAACATCGTTTTTGGAATCTCTCTTACCGGTTGCTAATTCGATGCACAGTTATGAACCCATTAGTAATTGAAAATTTCGAGAGGTTGGTCGACCTTCAATCTCAATCCAGATTTATGACTTTATATTTTGACTATATGGCTCAAGATATTAATCCTTCTTCATACGATTCCTCCAATGTCGCACTTTTAGATACTTCTAATAATGCTATATTCTTCGACACCACCATGAAACAAGACATTTCTGGTATCCCGGATCAATTGCGACCCCAAGAGATCCCTAAGATTTTTTCGAATAAGTTTAAACATGTTAGTTATGATAAAAGGTTTTACACTGACGGATCTAATCTAGATGAGTCCACTGGCTTCGGTGTTTTCCACGAAAATTTTACCGCCTCCTACAAACTCGATGCTCCTGCTTCCGTGTACGTCGCAGAACTTGCTGCTATTCAGTACTCTCTTGGAATCATCGAAACCCTACCCACAGACCACTACTTCATCTTCACAGATAGTCTCAGTGCCATTCAGGCTCTGCGATCGATGAAGCCTGTGAAGCACACCCCGTATTTCCTGGGGAAAATACGGCGGTTTTTAAGTGCTTTAACAGATAAAAATTACCGGGTTACCTTAGCGTGGGTCCCTTCTCATTGCTCGATTCCGGGTAATGAAAAGGCTGACTCTTTTGCTAAGGTGGGTGCTATTGATGGCGATATTTATGAAAGACCAATTGCTTATGATGAATTTTATAGCATTTTGCGTCAGAGAACACTCAACAGTTGGCAATCATCATGGAACTCAGATGAACTGGGACGGTGGCTACATTCCATTTTTCCTAAGGTATCGACGAAAGCATGGTTCAAGGGGTTGGATGTCGGTCGGGACTTCATTCGCGTGATGTCCAGACTTATGTCCAATCACTACACGTTAAACACGCATCTCTTTCGTATAGGGCTTGTAGACAGTAATCACTGCGTTTGTGGCGATGGCTACCATGACATCGAGCATGTTGTTTGGTCGTGTACCGAATACTGTGGTGTTAGGTCCGAGCTTATAGATTCCCTTCGGGCCCGAGGAAAACAACCGAACGTACCCGTTAGAGACATTCTGGGAAGCGGTGATCTCCAGTACATGACACAGCTATACTGCTTTCTGAAAAACGCTGACATTAAAATTTAAAATTTTCTTTGTCTATTTGTCAGATTAAGGATACAAATATGCTATGCTGAAGACACGGAAACGAAGAGCCCGCATCTATGCTTACACAAATATTTTGAACCCACAACAAACAAGAATACAATTGCTCTAAACCAGATGAAAAACAAAGTTCCAAAATAGTTTTAAGTCAAAATTGTATCTCCCCTCCTCTCACCTTAAATCCCCACTAGCTCGTAGTCGGCCGCGAGAATAAAGAAAAGGCCCCCCTCTTTTCCCTGCTAACGTAGAATTAATACGAATTGTACTTGGCTCAGTAAAACAGAAAATGTATCGTGCCGTGTCAAATAAACTAATTTAAACCTAAGAAAAGTTACAGGTTTTTTTTTTGTTCTGAAATGACACTTTTTGGAGGCACCCTACTCCCTTGTTTGCACATATATGCAACAACAACACATTTAGAATGAAAGTACATAGTTTCACCTTCAAAATCCATGTTGTAGAAATTGTCAACTTTTGTGCCCTTTAGTCTTAAAATGCATTTAATTTTTTTCCTGCGTCCCAGGAGTGTGCGGTAGAAGGGTGGATGAGCCTTGCTGGCGGTGGGTTTATTGCTTCGCCAAGCGCTTTTATTCTCACCACACTTGCTGGCAAAGTCTCCACTAAATTTAACTACTCCTAACTGCGCTTAACCTATCGAAGAGACAACACTTAATACAACTAGCTAATCTGAGACACCCTACGCTAAAACCCACCTTATTCGAATCGCGAACAACACAAAATCACACACTCTGGCTTATTTCGCCGTTCGATTGTAAATGATCGAAGCGAGATTGGTTTGCTCCTCAGATCAAACGAGATTTTGAGTTCGAAACCGTTAATTTGGCAACGAACTTCCACGGCAAATTCAAACCTGAGTTTTCATCTCCCTTTTCCATTAGATTCATGCATCTAACTATTTTGTTTCCGAATACCACCTAATATTCAGTTTAATGACCTGCGCTGGCTGCGTTTTTACCCAGAAGAACAAGCAAGTAAGTCCCTGATTCGTGCTTGAGATTTGGATTGCGTCACCGCGAATGAGAGGCTTGGAGGAAGAGCAAATATTCAAACGAATAACTCGTACGCAAGGTGTAATTGCGCCTGGTTAGCCAACTATCCATGATCTTTATAGTAGATCAGCTATAAATTCGAAAATTGACGAAGAATAATTATGCAACTTAAATTCACCAACATGATTGCTACAATAACATTCAAATACATATGAATATACATTAACACATGCAAATAACGTGAAAAAATTATGTTTCAAATATATAACGCATTTTTTTTTTGTTGATCGTGGTATAATCGAAACGTCACTATACTCATATTGAGGTTGGACTTGATTATATATGGACTCAATAAAATTATATACAGACTTGATTATATATCATTCAACAAAATATCATTTTCAATTCGACTAATTATAGTAGGATTTTTTTTTTTCTATTTAAAATATGACTTTCTTTTAACAACTTTTGAACCACGTGTTTAATCATAATAATTAATCAGTCAATTTTGTTAAAACCACCGATTTTAATTTTAGTTTCTGAGATAATGAACCTTCGTGATTTTCACATTTTGTTCAAAAACATATAAACTAAATATAAACTAAAAATCCGATCACAATAAAATTTAATAGGGCTTTATGGGGCAACCAGACCTTTCATTTTAGAATAATTCTATGAATATCGTTTCAGCCATCTCTAAGAAAATCGAGTGAGATTGAAAAGTTGCACACACACACATATATATACACACACATACAGTAAATGCTCAGCTCGTCGAACTGAATCAAGTGATGTATGCCATTCGGCCCTTTGGAGCACTTTGATACGTTCGGTATTGCTACACCTTTCTAGGAGAAAGGCAAAAAAATACACCTTGATAATTTCTGCTAATTTTTTTTAACTCTAAATAACAAATTTTAGATAGTCAACAGCACAACTATACAGAACATTTTAAACATAACATTCACTCACATATGAATATGCAAATAACATGAAATAAATATATTTTAAATATGTGACGCGAAACTTTTTTTGTTCGTGGTATAATCAAAACGTCACTATATTCATATATAGGTCGGACTCGATTATAAATCATTTTAGATTCCATTGTTTATAGTATGAAAAGCCTGTCTCTGAAGAACAGCCTAAAAAGATCAAATATCAGCCAATATGAGTATTTGCAAATATCTTAAATACCAATATACTGCCCATAAAAGCATAAGAGTCCCACATGACTTTTAGGTAAATTTTAGTGTATACTGTCAATGTATCTAATTTTATTCAAATTTTCGTATGCCCTAATAAAGTTTGAAAGTTTGTTCTGATAATACTGGAAAAATACCAAACCTTGTCTGTCCCATATTTAAAATAAAGGCATATGAGTCCCATCTTAAGTTTGAAGTTAAGATATTGAAACTCATAGGGTAACGGGGGTATTTTGGCCAGCTTTGGGAAGTGTTCGCACAGTTCAGTAGAAACAAACACAATTTTTAAAAATAAATGCCTACTCTATTATACCATTGTTAAAAGTTAAGTGTCTATTTTAATATACACCGTTCAACAATGCAATATATTGGAAAATATCCTAGAAATATCAAAATTTTTACGAAGTACCAAAAACATATTTTGGTCCACCAAATTTTTACTTTGGCCCACCTTTATATCTACAGACGTGTATGGAAATAGTTCGGACTTATTATATTTAAGATCATCATCGGTATTTTTAGAGCAAAAATAGTGGTTTGGAGGATAACATCCTTCTGCTGTGAATTTTTGTAAATTTCAGGCTTCTAAAAATGAAATGATTTGGCTTATAGCGGTTTGACAGGCATTCTCATCCAATTTCATATCGTTAAATTTGATAAATTAAGAAGTAATTACCTGTAAATTGTCACAAGCTGCTTCTTTGTTCACGTGCAACGGCCGAACGGTAATAAAGGGAGATGTCAAAACATGTCATGGCCAAAATATGTTTGCTTCAGAAAGAGGCAAACATATTTCGGCCATGCGTTTAACCACTTTTTCAGCTTTTACCAACATGTTAGAGTATGCAAACTGTTTCTATGACATTTTATTAATGTTACTACAACAACGTATTGTTTCAAAAGCATACATATTCGTTACAATAGCTTCCGGACGTTGACTTGTATATTACCACTTCCTCTTGACTTTGGGTTGACTCAGCCATGACTTTGAATATGTATGAGCTAATTCCAAAACAACACTACCTAGAGCCAGTTTTTCGCCAAAAATTATAGTGTAGTATGATTCTTAGGTGTGTCATTCAATGTTGCATGCATAGTTTTCTAATATTCATTGAATTTATCAGATAAAATTCGTAAAGTGTTACCGGGTGGGCCAAAATATGCATGTGGGCAAAATACCCCCGTTACCCTATGATCCAATGTGGCCATTTCAAAAAAATTGGATTGAATAAACTGTTCACATGAGATACACAATAAGGAATGATAATAAATGCCTTGGCCGGCTTAGAATGCGTGGAGACTGATATGCTTTTATGTTTTATACATAGAGAGAAAATAGAGGTAAACGAGTCCCATCATTTATTTCCAAGCCTGGAAATCTTGCAAAAGTTCTTAGAACTCATAGAAAAATATAATGTTCCACCTCATAAACATACAGTTGAATAAAACATACTTTTTGTCAAATCATAGTTTTTTGCATCAAATTCAAGATTAGAACTTCAATTGCAATTTTCTCAACTGTGAGCATTTCCATATGGGACTCTTATGCTTTTATGGGCAGTATAGTTCACTTACGTGAAATTATGAAGACAAATTGAAAATGACAGAAGCGTTAGTCACCTTTTCGACCGCTAGGTGCGCCACTTCTTATTTTGTTCTACACGACATGCGAAAAAGAGTAACTTTAGACAATAATATTACCCTAATGGGTACACGGGAAAAAATGCACATTTTATTGTGAAGTGGACTCTGCCGAATATTTTATTATAATAAAGTTCGCCTCTGTATGAGGCAATCCAGGGGTGGTGTTCCACGGTTTGTACGTTTGTCGACCTCCGACAATATTTTGAGTTGTAAAATGGCGACTTCCGGTGACTGGAACACTGCCAAAAATGACCGAATACCACCTAATATAGGTGTTTTTTTTTAACCAGAATGACGCTCAGAGGCCAGAAATTGTTTCCAAATGCCAGTTTGAAATCCAAGATGGCGACTTCCGGTTTCTGAAAAACAGCGGCGAATGACCAAATATGGGTATTTCCGCGATTGTTAGGGCATCTTCAGCGGTGGTCCAAATCGTTGTTTTGTTCTATTTTTTTGGAACAAACTCTAATTCACTGCTGCACCGGTAGTGTAAATTTTGTTTTATACCAGATCTAAATTGAAAAAAATTGAAACTGGTATATGTTTCGGTCTATTTTTGTCACTTTTTGGAACAAGAAATAGATCGTTCCAAAACCCATTGTACGCTACCAATAGGTGGGTAAAATGTCATATTTAAATTGAATACCTCATTTTTAGCTTTTTTCATATAAGCGTTTTGCGAGTGTTGGGGAATAAACAAAACAAAGACTTTTTATCACAATTCACAATTCATTTTTGTGGATTTTCTGAAAAAGAAAATGAACAGGTTTGTCGTTTTCGGCTTCAAGGAAACCGATCAGCAAAAGGGGGAATTCTGGAAGACCATAACCGTAGGTTCAACTACTTGATTTGCAACCATCAGCCACCAGGATGACAAATATGTTGGGTATTTGTTATTCGCCTTAATTGTACACTCAAAGAAATCGACACGACACTATAAAGTGCTTTGCACTTGATTTCGCCCTACTGGTCCAAACATATAGAATTCATATGCGAAACACTTTAGAATTATTTATCGTGCAACACCTCATTTTCAAAAGGAAAACACTTTCAATTCTCGTGATATGACATATAGGCATAAAGTGTTTGGATTTTGAATCTCAAATGAATGTTTACCGAGCTTCGAATGGTTTTTCTTCGATTTTAAAATGAAGATAGTTTTACATGGAAGTGATTGCATATTACATAACCACAGATAACAGACATCCAAGCTAATTTTGCTTCATGTGTAAAAAGACGCAACAGTTTTTCAGCATGTCGCAATACACAGTATGGTGGCGCTAAGAACACTTAGTGGTCAATGATTCGATAAAATCGATAGTTTTCCAGCTCTTATCGATATTATTTCAATAAGAAGCGTTGCCGTTTTTTAATGTAGAAATTTTGAGCAGTCGTAATTTGTACATAATCGACAATTTTATTCAATCCCAGTTTATATTTGCGATAAATTTGTTTGTTTTAGTGTTGATATGAAAAAAAAATACACAAACCTCACAAAAACAGTGTTATATCGTTGCAAAAACAGCGACTCTACTATTTGTGAGAATTTTCTTGCGTCTGGCAGCTTTGACTATAATCCAGCGCTGCCATCACTAAAGTGGTTAAAGTCGCAAGTTGCAGAAAGATGTCGTTAGCATTCCAAACAAGTAAGAATTTGAAATTTTACACACGATTTCGCGAATTTGTTCTATTGTTCTAGCTTGGATATCTGTTATCTGTGACATAACTTTTATTTTATTTATGAAATTTAAAATTTAAATTTTACTATAATAATTCATCGCCAAATATAATCTTTACTTCTCTGTTGAAGAAGCCTGTAAAGCAAACAAAGAATTTAATTAATTGAATTTAATTTTAATTAGTAAACAAATACTTGCCTCTAGCGTAAAGATGCTTTTATCAGAATCTCTGTGATCTTGTGCTGGAAGAACGAAATAAAATTAGAATTCGATTCTTTCACGTGACATAAATCACTTACCTTGCCAAAACTTACAGATGCATTCCGGAAAATCGTCGAACTTCTAAGCCGTATGACACCTGCTGACTTCTCATCTTTCGCCATTTTTCTACTTTTCAGCACAAACGGCACTTCATTTGACATATAAAAACAAAACAAATCAACTGAAAGTGTTTCGCACATGATAATCACTGTGATGAAACAGTGGGGCAGATTCAAGTGTAATTCACTTGAAAGGGATGTTGGAATCATACGTAAAAGAAGTGGCGCTCATGGATGTAAGTTGATGTGTGCGACAACTTGAAACGAAAGTGAAAAATGATTGAATTCGATAAAAAAAAATCTTCTAATAACAACGCGGAGTCATTTTAATATCCAATTGATGAAACACTTGGATGGAGCGTGCGCAGTTTTTTCAGTGTAGTGAGACTAGAGGAGACCTTAAGAAGCCAGAAAAATGTTCCTCGAAGACAATGAACTGAAAATGTTCAAATTGCAGGCTTGTTTCAATATCCTCAAAACCCAACCCAAGTTTGAAGAACTGCAAGATATTGAAATATTGATGAGATGAAAACGGAAGATGAACATCTACGCGATCAAATATTTTTCGCTAACCTCTGAAGCCCAACTTGTAGCAGAAATTTTTTGATCATACTAATCCATCGTGAGAAATGTCACTGACGCTCGGGTCAACCCGCCAAATCCATAAAGCCTTGTGGATATGAAGTGTCTTGCCAAAGTAATCGTTTAATGTGCGTAAAAATTATCGAATTTCCGTTTGTTAAATATTGAGTGCTTTTTATTATAACAAGTCTCATAAACTGATAGCATGGGAATTGAAATTGTTGACAGTGTGACAGATGTCAGCGGTTTAAAACAACAAGATATACAACACCGGTGCGGAGAACGAAAAGTTGGTCTATATTATCAGGTTCTATTCTGGTTTCGCTGGTGTAAATCTAGTATAAAGTTGTTTCAAAAATAGACCACCGTTGAAGATGCCCTTATGATGCACTGAAGCTACAAATCGACCTCAGACAACATTATGAATTGTAAAACGACGACTTCCGGTGAATGGGAAACTGCCGAAAATGACCAAATACCACCCAATATGGGTATTTCTTCAACCGGCCGATTTCCATCCAATATGAGATGCTTCGATACCAGAATGATACACAGGAGCTAGAATCGACCACAGACACCATTTTGAATTCTAAGATGGTGACTTCCGGTTTCTGGAAAACAGCCGAAAATGACTAAATAACACCTATTTTTGGTATTTCTTGAACCAGAATGACGCTCAGGGGCCAGAAATTGTCTCCAAATGCCATTTTAAAATCCAGGGTGGTGACTTCTGGTTTCTGGAAAATAGCCTAAAGGGACCAAATACCACCCAATATGAGAGTTTCTTTAACCAGAATGGTGCATGGAGCTAAAAATTGACCTCAGACACCATTTTGAATTGTAAGATGGCAACTTCTGGGAAACAGCCGAATACTACTGCATATGAATATTTCCGTGATCGAAATAATGTATAAAGGCCAAGCATTGACCCTGGACACCATTTTGAATTCGAAGATGCCCCCTTTAGTTTCTGGAAAACAACGAAAATAACTGAATACCACCCTATATGAGTGTTTTAGGAATAGAGGTGATGTACTATAGGCAAAAGTCGAGGATGTTGTCATTCCGATAGAACCAATAATTTCAAACGATATAAACAAATCGCAAGAAATCAATGAATTTGGAATGTTGAAAATTATTAAATTAAACACAAAAATAGGCGGAACGAAGTTTGCCGGGTCAGCTGGTAAATACATAAATATGCTGGTTAAAGCAAAGCTGCAAGTGATTAATACGAAGATTAGAACTCGAAAGCAAAAAATTCGGAGGGATAAAAAAACAAAAAAAAACTTTCAAAACAAAGAAAACTAAACATTAAATAATAGTTTTTGCATAACAGTTGTTATCACTAATTATGTTTGTTTTGTTGAATATCTTTTATATATAATATAATAAAGCTTTTAAACCAATTACAACATGATATGTATCCATACTTAAATTGTTAAAATGATAAAACATTCAAGTGTTATCTAAGCTAAAAGTTGCACAACAACCATATACGACTATTAACAACCATTGTGCGGTTTCTCCTTTTATCTTCTCCACGAGGTAATTGAAACATTCATTTAATTGTACACTTCGTGGCCTGATCATTGAGCTTGAGCTTGACGGCCGCACATTTCGTAGTTACTTCCCGTGATGGATCTGAGCTAGTGAAGTTACACAGGGAACCACGTATATAGCAACTTGGGATTAGTTTACCATTTACACGTCGTGGCCTGATTATTTGAATATATCTTCTTCGTGCCTCGATAAGCTACATCTATTATATTATAAATATTTCACTCCCGGAATAACGTTAGTTTTACATACGAACAATATACGCACGAAATCTGCAACGTATTTTTTCTGTGAAAGTATGAAATTGAGTCAACTAAATCTAAAATTGAGTAAATTCAGTTTCGTGTGTGAAAATGTCGGTCACACGCTCACAGAAATTCAACAACAATGCACAGTGGTACAGTAAGGCAATGTAGGCGGACATGAGTTTTTCGATGCGATTTTGTGGTTTTAGAGTAAATTTTTTTTCTAAGAACTTGTTTCTTATATTTAGTCTATTTTTTAGGGTGGTCCTGAAATCAACTAAATAAAAAAACTAACTTTTTTATTTGCAGAAATAAATGTATACATTCATCGGCACAGTTGTAGATCAACTAATTTTAAGCAACTTTCGGTATTTCTTCACAATTATTATACAATATTTGTTCTTTAAAATGATACCAAAAAATATTATTTATGTTTGCCCTAAACGGAGACATCAATATTTTAAAAGGACCTATTTTTTAAAAAGAAATAGTGAAAACTCTTTATCTGTACAATATATCGACAATGTTTTTTCGTCAAAATTGGCGTATTTTTTATTAAAGTTACCGAAGAAAACTTTGTTTTCAAATTTGAATTGAAAAAATAAAGCGAAAAGACTGTTTTTGGAAACCAAATTTAATGTCTACAAAAAAGTATTTAACAAAGTTTTTTAGAATTAGTTGATCTACAAGTTTGCCAAAGAATGTTTACAATTATTTATGCAAATAAAAACAAGTTAGTTTGTTTTTATTTCATTGATTTTAGGACCACCCTAAATTTCATTTGCACATAAATAGAGGACTATGTATAAGAACCATTTTTTTACAAAAACTATGGCTTTAAACCGCAAACCAAAATCGCAACGAAAAGCTCATGTCCGCCTAAATTGCCTTACTGTACCACTGTGCAATGAGTTTAGTTACCTTTTTCACCACAAGAGGGGGTGTTCCCTGTGTGTCTTCACGGAAATATATGGGAAATTCGAGAGTGAACTATATTGTTATTTTAAGATATTTGGTATTTGTGGAACAGTATGACCCTATTGCACTTCCCTCGCCACGTTTGATTTTGGGAGATTTCAACTCTCATGGCGTGGCCTCAAGGGTAACTTGAATCTTGATGACGTCTAAGGAAAAGTTGTCTATGAAATAGTGGAGAATAAATCCTCATTATTGGACAATGTATAATTTCATCGCAGTACTCAGAAAAAATAGGCGGAATCAAAAATCTCGTAATTTCTGCATAAAACAGCGTTTAAAGTTTAGGCGGTCATCCAATATGAGCATTTGTGGAACAGTATAATACTATTGCACTTCCCTCGCCATGTTTGATTTTGGGAGATTTCAACTCTCATGGCGTGGCTTGGGGTTTCCCTTCTAATGATAATCGCTCCTCTTTAATCTATTATCTTTGTGACGACTTCGACATGACAATTTTTAAACAACGGGAATATGACACGTGTCCCAAAACCTCCAGCGCAACCCAGCGCTTTACGGTTGGATTGCACATGGAAGGTAATCCTCGATCCCCTCGGTAGGTATTACCAATGGATCAAAACGCCCACAATCGATTGACATCCCGTATAATCTCACCCAAAACATCGATTGGAAACTAAACGAGGAAAAGATCTCACAAACTGTCGAGTCGATTCATGATCTTCCTTCACTTGAAGAATATAACCTCTTCGCGGGCTAGATTCTCGACGCCGCGTTTCAAGCCCAAACGAAGCGATATCCCGGCGTGAAAATTAACAAACGGCCTCCCACCCCGTGGTATGACAAAGAGTGCTCCGATGTCTACACGAAAAAATCCGACGCGTTTAAGGCCTTCTTTTGGAAGAAAGGACCCGACGACTTCAATCGGTATTTGGAGCTTGAGAACAAGTTTAAAATATTGGTTCGAGCAAAGAAACGCAGTTATTGGCGTCGGTTGGTTAACGAAACTTGGAGGGAGACATCGATGAGCACTGATCAATACTCTGATCATAAAAAGTATTTCCAGTATATTTGTAAATAGTTAATAATTGTAAAATTGTAAATTTGTAAATAGTGTGCATGTTAAATTGGTAAAACTTAGATTATTCTTACGAGCTAGTATTAAATCTAAATTTAGGCTAAACATACTTAACTTATAACGTAACGCAAGACTACTAAACGCACTCTGTAGAGTTCATTCTCTGATAAGAGAGATGTAGCGAGAGGAGAATATGATAGCCAGATACCGATACCAATTATACCTAGTTCTGTACAAACCGATCAGTAGAAATTAAAACCCCAATCGAACCACACGGAATAATTGTTTTACTCGAGCAAGGGTACAAAGGCCAGTTTGATAGCTTTTCTATTCTATTGTGCTATCCGACTTCGAAGTGAAGTTTTCAGCTCCGCTATTCTCGTGCGCTAAGAAACCCGTTGCCACCAGCGTGACAGGCACGGTGAATTTTTTTACGGCTGAAGTGGAGACCAGCGATTAATTCACGCCAAATGGTGAAGCGGTAGATCGTCGATATTTCCTCTCCAGGGGATTTTGGTACCGTTCTGGGTGAACGGGAAGCAAAACCTCCAAAGTCCGGCATCACAGCATCCACGGCTCGATCAAGCACTCTGTGGAGCACAGCTCGAAGAATGCGAAATCGTAATGTAGCCAACGAAAGCGAAGTGTCTTCAAGTCGGTGGATGTTTGATTTTGCCAGGAAAGTATGTTCGGACTCTGTTCCTGTGCAAAATATTGTTCGCGATACGTCCCGGGTCACGACGTCTTTTTCGATGGCAGAACTTTCAGTTGCCCTCCTGTTCTGCAACAATAACGCGCCTGGGTTGGATAGAATTAAATTCAATTTGTTGAAGAATCTGCCCGGCAATAAGTTCTTGTAGCAAAATATTGTATCGCAGGATGGGAGGCAAGTCCATTGCAAGATACCGTGGACAATTTGTTTGCTTGGGCTCTAAAGCTAGGTATCGAATTCTCTGCGGAGAAGACTGAGATAGTAGTTTTTTCTAGGAAGCGTGAGCCTGCTCAGCTCCATTTGCAGATGATGGGTGAAACGATCACTCAGGCTATGGTGTATAAATATCATGGCGTCTGGTTCGATTCGAAAGGCACCTGGGATTGCCATATTAGGTACCTGATAAAAAAAATGCCAACAAAGAGTGAATTTTCTCCGGACAATAACTGGGTCATGGTTGGAAGCCCACCCAAGAGACCTAATGAGGATTGATCAAACAACGATTTTATCGGTGCTTTTTGCTTCCGCGCCGCTGAAAACACCCATCTATCAAGCAGGAACGATTGCAATAATTGCAATATCGTTGTTTACGTATCGCCTTAGGTTGCATGCACTCGACCCATACGAAGAGTTTGGAAGTTTCGGCGGGCGTTCCCCCATTGAAAGACCGCTTTTGGGATCTTACCACTCGTATTCTCATCAAATGTGAGGTTTTGAACCCCTTAGTAATTAAAAATTTCGATAGGCAAGTTGAACTTCATTCTCAAACCCGTTTCATGACTTTGTATTTTAATCACATGTCCCAAAGTATAAATCCTTCCTCATACACCCCCAATCGTGTAACTTTGTTAGATACTTCTAATTCTACAGTGTTTTTCGATACATCCATAATATAAGAAACTCGTGGAATCCCGGATCATATACGCTTGCAGCAGATTACTAAAGTATTTTTTAATAAATATAAAAACATCAACTGCGACAATGCGTTTTATACTAACGGATCACTTCTCGATGGGTCCACTGGCTTCGGTATCTTCAATAACAATTTAACCGTCTCTTATAAGCTTAATAATCTTGCTTCTGTTTACGTCGCAGAATTAGCTGCTATTCAGTATACCCTAGGGATTATCGAAAAAATGCCCAAGGACCATTATTTCATCTTTACGGACAGTCTCAGTTCTATTGAGGCTCTCCGATGGATGAAAAATGCAAATCACTCTCCGTATTTCCTGGGCAAAATACGGGAACATTTGAGTGCTTTATACGAAAAATCTTTTCAGATTACCTTAGTGTGGGTCCCTTCTCATTGTTCGTTTCCAGACAATGAGAAAGCGGACACTTTGGCTAAGGTGGGCGCAATAAACAATAAACGATAGACGAATTGCCTACAATGATTTTTTGCAAATCTCACGTCAGAGTACGCTTGTCAAATAGCAGACCTCGTGGGATAAGGGAGAACTGGGAAGGTGGCAACACAGCATCATTCCCAAGGTTTCCCTTGTTGGGGCAGCACAAAGGTTGCGATCAGCAATCGATTTTGAACAGCAAAATGCCTTTTTTCAAGGCAAATAAACAAGTAATTGAAGGATGAAAATTTCCTAGCATCAACACAAGCAAACATTCTTCGCGGGATCCTAGCAATCAAATTCTGTTGTAGTTTATTCAGTTAATACCCCCACTGTTGGGACAGCACAAAGGCTGCGATCAACATAACCGATTTTGAAAAACAAACTGCCCTGTTAGAACGCATTCACAAAGGCAGTTAATTCGAATATGCAGAGCTAATATGAAGTCGATTCAGTCAATCAGCATTAACAGAATTTCATCGTCTCCCAGCTGCCAAGTTGCAACATGATGCAACACGCAACAACGAGCAAACGAAATCGCTTGATGTTACAAACCGCAATAAAATACGGGTTAAAACCGTTGCGTGTGTGAGAGCACCATCGGTGTTTATTCGCTGGAAACAAATATCGAATGCGAATTGTGGAATAGTTCGTCTAAAGAATATTAGAGAATTAGACAACTGAACTGAAGGGCGTGGCCTATTACGTAGCACCCTTCGGCTATAAAAGAGTGTTTCTGGGAAAACTAGCTACATTCATTAGTCGGAAGGTGAACTGGATGGACCGTCCACAACGTTGACAGCAGTAGCAGCAAATATCGGCACTCAGCAGTTGCAGTAACAAACCATAGCAGCGGGTCGCGCCTGTGGCTGCCTTCAAATTAAGCACTTGCCCTGTGGTTGGTCACCATATCTCAGGAGCAGCGCGGTTCTTTTCGCTTCTCAGCGTGTGTCGTCAGACTGCCGTTATTGCCCCACTACTGAGGCAGCATAAAAGTTGCCATCAGCAAATCCAATTTTGAGCAGCAAAATGCTTTTCTCAAGGCAAATAAACCAATATTTGAAGGTTAATAATTTTTTTACAACTCAAGCGAGCAATCTGTGCTGGATAGTAGCAATTTAAATCTGCAGTAGCCGTCTAATTTACAGAATGTGGAACAGCTTTCACAGCTCGTGTTTTCAGTGTCTTTATTACCCCACTGTTGAGGCAGCACAAAGCAAGCATTAGTAGACTTTGACTCATTAATGAAACACCTACAACAATGCATTTGTTAATAGTGTTCGTAGTTCTACGTCAGTTATGCGGTCGTGTCTTGGATACAACCTCCTACTTTTTTGCATAAAACAGCGTTTAAAGTTTAGACGGCAGGGTTTGGCACTATTGGCACTAGTTTTAAAAGACAGCTTGTTAAAAATGCTTCAAAATGCATTTAGTCCGATCCTGCGCAGAGTACCCTTCTTTCGAAGAGAAACAACGAGTGTTCGGCACATATCGGATTTTAAAAATGTAAATTCAAATTGCACACTGCAAACCGTCAATAGAATAACAAATAGCTTGTATTAGTCTGATAATAACAACGTTTTCAAACATGTTTCAATATACTATGGTTGGTTATAATTTCGGCTGAGCAGTCTTGAATAAGTAGAACGATCTGGTTTTTTACTGTCAGTAAAAAACAGTGAAAAACAAGATCGTTCTACTTATTCAAGACTGCTCAGCCGAAATTATAACCAACCATCGTACAATTCCCAAAAGTCGAACTCTCATACAACAATCATGTTTCAGTATAATTAATCAAATTTTTTTTCATAGTTTAACTCATCTGTATTCCGATAATGAACGATTAAATTCAACTTAACGATTAAAGATTGGATCACCATCACTGAGTATAGAAGACAGAGTATTTGCGAGAGTATATTGTAGGCGGCGTTCAGCAGAGTGATTGTCCGGTAATTACAGCACAATACATTTCATCCACTTCTCTGGTACTCGTTCTTCCTCACAAATCTTGACAATGACAAATCTTAACAATGACCCAATCACCTCCTCCACCTCCTGGAGATCGGTGGCTGGAATCCTGTTGTCTTTTTCTCGTGCACCAAGATCGGTTGCCATACCGTCCTCGCGGTGATCAATACAACACGTAGACGACCGATGTTTCTTATGCAGCAAACGAGCCACCATCGATTCCATCGATGGTGACATCGGCGACTCTAGGAAGGTACGACGACAACCTGACGCAGCAGTTATCGAGTCGGCGAGGTAGACAATTGTATTTCACAGCTTGGACGGGCAGTTCTTTTTAGACCTTCAAAAAAGCAAGTTCAAAGTTAGAATCGTGTAAAATGCGTTGATAAATAAGTAATAACTATTAATAACACCTTTTTTAAAACAAAGATTATTGGATCTATAACTATTGAATATACTCATCGCTCATATGATCGCATCACTTATCAAGGTGAATCCTTATCCATCTTACCGTCTCCTTCTTGTGATCTTTGTGGAGATGCAGTGGTATGCATGGTCACCAAACAACAAAAGCCACTACCGTCTTTCTAACTGATCATAAAAAAACTATTGAGTCACTCAAACTTGTACAATGAGAATGATCGATCACTACGAGCCTCATTCAGTTTGATTTGCACAGTAAATTTCACTGATTCGGATCAATCACGTGAAAGAATTGCGTGAAGAAATTCAACGTCAGAGGGATGAAATCGGACAATTGCGAAGCCTGATTGAGAACTGCGCAGGGTGTCAGAAGGCACCTGGATCATTGCGGAAAAGCTGTCATTGCAGTAATCCTTGCTTTCCAGAACTAACAATTAGTTACTCTGAATTTCTGCAGGTGTACACTGCTATGATACGCAAGCTGGAATGAGGTGTGGACATTGTCCACGAGGATACGTTGGAGATGGCATAAACTGCAAACCTGGAGTAACTTGTGCGGAGAGACCATGTTTCTCGTAAATATTCTTCGGTTGTTCAATATTTCTAATTCTAATATTTTTATCTCTGAGAAACATGAGTGAGCTCAAAATGTCTTCAGAATACGTTTCTTTTCATAACTTTTGAACCACAAGTTCAATCTTTATAAAATTCGAAAGTTATTTAAAAAAAAAATTCAAAAGGGTATTTCAGGTAGCCCGTTCATTTGAAACCAATTTTGTTCAAATCGGTTGTGTAGTTTTTGAGATAATGATGTTGCATGATTTTTACATTTTGATACATAACCTCTAAACTATGAATCCGATTTAAATAAAATCTATTAGGGTCTTATGGGGCAACTAGACCTTTCATTTGCAATATTTCATGAAAATCGGTTCAGCCATCACTGAGAAAAGTGAGTGAGAATAAAGTTCTGCACATACACACACACACACATACAGAAAATGCTCAGCTTGTCGAGCTGAGTCGAGTGATATATGCCATTCTGCCCTTTGGAGCACTTTGATACATTCGGTTTTGCAAGTGATTGCTATACCTTTCTAGGATAAAGGCCAAAATGTAAAAAATGTGTTTTACTTTAATATCTATGATAAAAATGTTGCGTTATGTTGTTTTTGTTTTAATTATGTAGATTTAACGTTTGTTTTTTTACTTGTAACTTCAAACTTTTTTATATCTATGCTAAATATTTAAACTCGCAGCTTTGAGATTTTTACATTTTGCCTATCTCCTAGAAAGGTATAGCAATCATTGAAAAAACCAAAGGTATCAAAGTGCTCCAAAGGGTCGGATCTCGTATATCAATCGACTTAGTTCGACGAGCTGAGCATTTTCTGTATGTGTGTGTGTGTATGTGTGTGTGTGTATGTGTGTGTATGTGTATGTGTGTGTGTATGTAACGGTCGAATTTCTCAGAGATGGCTGGACCGATTTTCATAAAACCAATTGCAAATAAAAGGTCTAATTACCCCATTAGAGCCTATTGAATTTCATTGTGATCGGATTTTTAGTTTCAAGGTTATGTATCAAAATGTGAAAATCTTAAAATTTTATTATCTCAGAAACTACTCAACCGATTTGAACGAAATTGGTATCAAAAGAACGGCTTGTTTATTGAATCATTTGTAAAATAGTTTTATGATGATTGAACATGTTGTTCAAAAGTTATGCAAAGGAAAATGTTTCAAAGACTGTTTAAACTCACTCTCTTTTCTCAGAGATGGCTGGACTGATTCACACAAAATTCATTTGATATGGAAGGTCTTATTGCCCCATAAGACCCTATTGACTTTTATTGTTATTGGATTTTAACTTTGTCCGTTATGTATAATAATGTAAAATCATATAAATAGAAACATGTTTCTAAGACTGCTTGAACTCACCCACAATTCTCAGAGATGGCTGGACCGATTTTCACGAAATAAGTTGCAATAGAAAGGTCTAGTTGCCTGATAAGACCTTATTGAATTTTATTATAATCGGACTGTAACTTTGTCTGTTATGTATAAAAATGTAAAAGTTATGAAACTCCATTATATCAGAAAGTACACAACCGATTTGAACAAAATACGTATCAAATGAACGTCTTCCAAATCCCTAAATAACGAATTTTATGATGATTGAACATGTAGTCCGAAGGTTATGAAAAGAAACGTGTTCAGAAAACCTTTTAAATTCATTCAAAGATGTTTTCCAAAAACCGGATCTTATAATGAAGTATGGAGTTGATTCCTGGCCTCTGAACATCATCCCGGTTACAGAAAAACTCACATTAGGTAATGTTTGTCCCTTTTAGACTGGTTTCCATCAACCGGAAGCAAATATCTAAAAATTTAAAATGGTGCCGTCTGAAGATTATTTCTGGCCTCCGGGTATCATACCGCTTCTCTAAATCGTATTATATGATATTTGTCACTTTAGGCTGTTGATCGGAAACTGTCGCCATCTCCGCCATCGAAATACCCAGATTAGGCAGTTCGGCAATTTTATGATGGAATTTATGATTATCAGGCAAGTGGTCATCTGGATTAAAAATGGGGTTTGTGGTCGGATTCTGGCCACTGGCAACTTCATTAGTTTAAGCTAAGTTACCTTATAGTTATAAATTTCCTTTAAAACCTTATTACTAATATTTTTTCCCTTTCGGCAAATGAGAATTTCTCGGGAATTCAATGTCTGGAGACATTGCAAATCAAAAATACACTGATGGTTTTTTTACACAGAAAATAATATCCTTCGATTTCATTATTAGAATCATAAGATGGATTCGTGGACTTGAAAACAAACGATCTGCGATGACTCAAGATCTACGATAAACATGCTTACGAACGTGCTTACAACTTTTTCAACTTATGTTTTTTTCAGTTCAGGGAACGTAAATATCCGCTTTATTTGGACTCCTCTGTAGAAAACGCACTTTCAAGAACCAGTTGTCAGAATTTGCTTAAACGTAAGCATTCACAAAAAACAGGATCAACAGGAAAGTTACTGAAGAACAAGAAATCTGTTTACGAGCAAGGTAAATCCCAACTCTAATATTGAAATCTAGTTCTAAAGTAGCTTTTAATTGTTCCAATCCAGATTTAGTTTTTGAAATTGAAAAATTATTGAATCTTTCTGTTGGACAAATATTAAAAAAAACTTACCCTATTTAGTTATATAAAAGCAAATATAATAATGAAAAAAATTCTTCTGTTTCGCTTAGTTGAAAGTATACTCCCATATGAACGGAATAAAAAGCGAGATGTTCGAAACTGGCATCGAGGAAATGAGAGATATCGTGAAGAACGCTTTGAAGTTAGAAACACTAATAACAGAGGTGATATCCCGATTATACACGGAGATTGTGATGGTAATTTTTAATATACATCAAAAGGTAGGTAATTTATACAGTATTATATTATTCTAGAAAACTTATCAAAATCGTTGAATGAACTAATTGCGTTGGTGAAAGAACTACGTGAAGAAATTCGACGCCAGAGGGATGAAATCGGACAATTACGAAGCCTGATTGAGAACTGCGCAGGGTGTCAGAAGGCACCTGAACCATTGCGGGAAAGCTGTCAGAGCAGTAATCCTTGCTTTCCCGGTATGGCTTTGAATAAGTTGTAATATTTATAACCAGAACTAACAATTAGTTACTCTGAATTTCTGCAGGTGTGCACTGCTATGATACGCAAGCTGGAATGAGGTGTGGACATTGTCCACGAGGATACGTTGGAGATGGCATAAATTGCAAACCTGGAGTAACTTGTGCGGAGAGACCATGTTTCTCGTAAATATTCTTCGGTTGTCAGAAATAATGTTTATTGTTTTATCGTTTTTAATATTTTTCCAAATTCAATGGAGCATGAATTGGTATTTTTTGTCATTCCCTTTGGCACTACCACATTTTTCATTAAAAATTTTTCATCAAAGTATCTACGATATAGATGAGTTGAATAAACATATATAGAGGCTTACTGATGCTTCTGAAACATTTTACAACATCTACATTAGGAAAACTCTGTAGACCTCTAGTTCTGTGATTACCTAGTGGTGTGGTTCCACTAGTATCAGTTTTAATTTTCGGGTAAGCAGAGCACAATTTTCGTACAGAAATTTAGGTCCAGCATGCTGCACGCTGCATCATTTAAAAAGTATAAATTCTTCTAAAACTGTTACTACATTTTAGTAAATGCTTCAGATTATGTTTTATGTTATGGAGATTGCATCAATATGAATGACTCCTCGGTATAAACTTATGTATACATATACAGATATTATATAATCGAGGATGCGTCTGTGTACACAAAAATCACAATTGTCGGAAAAGTATTAATTACAAATAGATTACGGATCATCTCATAAATAATATCAAAAAAATGTAAAAAATGTGTTTTACTTTAATATCGATGATAAAAATGTTGCATTATGTTGTTTTTGTTCTAATTATGTAGACTTAACGTTTGTCTTTTTACTTGTAACTTCAAACTTTTTTATATCTATGCTAAATATTTAAACTCGCAGCTTTTTGAGATTTTTACATTTCTTTGATTTCTCAAACATATTACACATACTTTTTTCGTACTGGATGACTATTTTTCATGCATTACTATCCCTAGTGATAGTAAAAAACTAGTACCAAAATTTGGAAAATCGCAGTTAAAATTAAAGCTAAAATTTCTGTATTACGATGATTAAACTCGTAATCGTATTTCAACTTTTTTATTACGCCATATACAAGAAGGAATGATTTCTTGCAATGCATTGTTTACCGTTGTCAAAAAATTGTTTCAGTTGAGTTTTGCCTCTAAATGAACCGAAAAAAGTATAATACTTGAACGGATCCGGAAATATATTTTCTGTCGAGAATTGGGTGATTATCGATTTAATTGATTTTGTGATTGAGCGTAAATTTGCCCTTAAATCATGCTATTGCGAACGTACTCGAAACGTTGCTATTAAAACTATCGAATAGTGTTAATGCACGAGCTGAAAAAATGCGAATCTGCTGTATTCATACAATCAAAGCAAAGCAAAGCCTTGGTGCTACATTCCGATTCGGAACTCGACCTCCTGTTTATTATAAACAGACTTCGCAGCCAACTGTTAAATGTACAGGACAGTTGCGGGGCTAGCGCTACGATCCTACAGACACTAACAGTCTCTCTCGAGCCGAAACCGGAACCTACGACTACTTGGCTTGTTAGGCCAGCATCGTAACTCGAGACCATCTGGGAGTATTAAGTTTTAAAGTTGTTTATTTTCTAGCTCATTTGCGTTAGCTTGACGGAGCAGTGTTTACAATACATTCTATTTTTACAGGGTAAAAACAAACTTGTTAGAGGGAGTCATCGCTACACCCGATTTACAGTGAAAGAAGAATGAGTAATCAGATAAGATACCAAAAAAAACGTTTGTTTTAAAGTTTAATATCCGCATTTTTCAAAAAACAGTATAGCTCTGACATATACTGGAGATCACCACTTCCCAGAATGTCTCTAACGGGTAGGGACGTTGCGATACCATTAAACATCGATAGTTAGGATCGATACCTGTATCGAGAGCAAGTACCGATATTGCGATAGTATCGAGGTTAACGTATCGATACCTAAATGTATCGTTGTGCGATACCAGTTCATTCAAAATATAAGTCATAATTCTTTTTTATTATTTATTCCTCAAGATAAAACGTTTAATTCAATTAAACCAGTTATATAGACCATTTTACAAGATGTTTCTGAACTCAATCTATGAAGGAAATTTTGACAGAAAGCTCGGAACCGCTGACATAACGTACGTAAAAGCAACATCATCAACAGCAGAATACGTGACACCTGTCAGTTCCTGAAATGGTCTATAAATTTACTGAATCTAGAAACACCAGCATCTGCAGAAACTTAGTCGAAAGTCGATTACGCTTTTCCTTAATAATTGACCCTGTTTTCGAAAAGAGCCGCTTGCATGGCTTGGTAGATTTTACCTTCGGATCTGCATGACCGAAAAGGAAAAGGATCGTTCCCGTAGGTTAATCTATAGAATTTTCTGTTAAATTGGCATTGCTGATGCTTTTCTGCTTCGTTCGTTCTTCTTTACAGGGTTGTTTTGAGTCTTTTCGATACTGAGAGGTGTGTATCGATATTGATGAAGTATCGCTGGTAGAACATCGATACCAAATATCCAAGTATCGGAAGTAGAAGGATCGATTCTGTATTAGTATCGGTGGTATCGCAACGTCCCTACTAACGGGTACATTTGCTTGTCTTCCTCGGGCCCGAAGGGAATCTATTAGCTTGGACCTAACATCAGATTTTTTGGCACACGACCAAACAATGTGCTCGATGTCGTGGTAGCCATCGCCACAAACGCAGTGATTACTGTCCACAAGCCTTATAACGAAAAAGATGCGTGTTTAACGTGTAGTGATTGGACATAAGTTTTGATATCATTCGAATGAAGTCCCGACTTACATCCAACCCCTCGATTCATGCTTTCGTCGATACCTTAGGAGAAATGGAATGTAGCCACCGTCCCAGTTCATCTGTATCCCATGATAATTGCCAACTATTGAGTGTTCTCTGACGCAAAATACTATAAAATTCATCATAAGAAATTGGTCTACTATAAATATCGCCATCAATAGCACCCACCTTAGCTAAAGAGTCAGCCTTTTCATTGCCCGGAATCGAACAATGAGAAGGTACCCACGCTAAGGTAACCTGATAATTTTTATCTGTGAAAGCACTTAAAAACCGCCGTATTTTTCCCAGGAAATACGGGATGTGCTTCACAGTCTTCATCGATCGCATAGCCTCAATGGCACTGAGACTGTCTGGGAAGATGAAGTAGTGGTCTATGGGCAGGGTTTCGATGATCCCAAGAGAGTACTGAATAGCAGCAAGTTCTGCGACGTACACGGAAGCAGGAGCATCGAGTTTGTAGGAGGCGGTAAAATTTTCGTGTAAAACACCGAAGCCAGTGGACTCATCCAGATTAGATCCGTCAGTATAAAAACTTTTATCACAGCTCACAGCTTTTATCAAACTCATTTAAAAAAATCTTACGGATTTCTTGCGGTCGTAATTGATCCGGGATACCAATAATGTTTTTTTTTTCATGGTGGTGTCGAAGAATATAGCATAATTAGAAGTATTTAAAAGTGCGACATTGGAGGAATCGTGTGAAGAAGGATTAATATTTTGAACCATGTAGTCAAAATATAAAGTCATAAATCTGGATTGAGATTGAAGGTCGACCAACCTCTCGAAATTTTCAATTACTAATGGGTTCATGATCGTACATCGAATAAGTAACCGGTAAGAGAGACTCCGAAAACGATGTTTCAACGGAAGAATACCCGCTAGCACTTCACGACTCTTCGTATGGGTCGACTGCATGCGACCTAAGGCAATACGCAAACAACGATATTGTATTCGCTCCAGTTTGATCAAATGTGTGTTTGCTGCGGAGCGGAAGCAAAAACACCCGTACTCGATTACAGACAATATTGTTGTTTGGTAAAGCCTCAGAAGGTTTCCTGGGTGGGCACCCCACCAGGTTCCGGTAATCGTACGAAAAAAATTAATCCTCTGTTGGCATTTTCGTGTTAGATACCTAATATGACAAGCCCAGGTGCATTTAGAGTCGAGCCAGACCCCGAGATATTCAGCGACTAAAACCTGAGAGATCGTTTTACCCGTTAGTAGGAGCTGCAGCTGAGCTGGGCTATGCTTCCTCGAAAAAACGACCAGCTCAGTTTTCTCCGGAGAGAATTCGATACCCAGCTTGAGAGCCCATTCAGACAAATTGTCTAGTCTCATAACGCTTCCAATCAATGTTACGTGTGAGGTCGTATGACATATTGATTGGATTCGCGGGAGTTGAACCATTAGCAATTGAGATAACGATTGGAAGATGATCACTACCGTGAGGATCATTGATTACTTTCCACTGGCAATCTAAAGCTAGTGATGTCGAGCAAAGGGATAGGTCAAGCACACTTTCACGTGCTGGAGGATTAGGTACACGTGTCGCTTCCCCAGTATTCAAAAGTGTCATATTGAAGTCGTCGATCAAGTAACAAATTAAAGAAGATCGGGCGTCGTCGTATTGCGATCCTCATTGCAAACAGTGGGAGTTAAAATCTCCCAAAATCAAAAAAGGTGCGGGAAGCAATTCTGCTATGTCAGAAAGATGCCTCTGTTCAATCCGCACGGATGGAGGAATATATATCGAAGCAATGCAAAGGTCTTTTCCATTCATATTTGTTTTTAATGGCAACGACTTCAATATTCGAGATCCGCGGGAGGTTGATTCTAAAAAAGGAGTAGCACTTTCTGATCCCTCAAAGTACCCCTCCACCATGTGAGTCTCGGTCTCGACGGATAATGTTAAAATCGTGGAAATTGGGTTGATTATTTGAATTTAGGAAAGTTTCACAAAGCGCAAAAGCGTCACAATTATAAGTGTTTATTAAATGAGAAAATAAATCGAGTTTGGGGATGATACTTCTGCAATTCCACTGTAATACAGTGATAAAATTCCTAACCTCTTTCGCCGTATTAGTCATCGAAAGATATGATAGCTGAAATGAGGAGCCAAGTTGCTGCTAGTTGTTTCAAAAATGTTTTCACTGTAGGGAGAAGGGCAAGAAAAATGTTTTTAAGGGGATCTGTTATGTTGAATGTTTTGAATATCCAGTCCACAATATCAGAGAAATTTATAAACCCTGTTTCTTTTTTATCCTCTGATCGAGAAATAGGTGCACGAGGGGTTTTTGGTGCCCCAGGAAGCAGTGGGTACTCCTGGTTAGATTTGAAATTAAAACCGGGAGGTACTTGCTTCGGTTTTTCTTCACCGCTTCCTTTTTGCGTAGGTTTATTGGTCATTCCGCTAGGGGTTATCTTACGACCTTTGCGAGAAAGATTAGGAGATTTTATTATTCTCCTCTTCCTAGAACCTTCTGGCATGGCATAAGAACACCCTTCGACGGGATCGTCAGATGTACCCTCATCGGTTGGCAAAAAGGAAAAGATGTTTCCTGTCGAGGGTGGCTCAGCTCTCTTTAGCATTTCTGCAAAAGAGTGCTTTGATCGTTCCTTGAGGGAACGCTTTATTTTCTCCTCGCGCTGTTTGTACGCGGGACATGCCAAAAGGTCATGCCGAGTTCCTTCGCAGTAAAGACACTTTTCAGTGTCCTCGTTGCAAGCGGTCTCAGCATGATTGCCTCCGCATTTGCTGCAGCATACCTTGTTGCAACAGTAGGTGGCTGTATGACCTAACTGCTTGCAGTTCTGGCAATGCATGACCCGCGGTACAAACAGGCGTACAGGCAGACGAACCCTGTCCAAAAGGACGTAGTTCGGCAGAGCAGATCCGGCAAAGGTTATCCGAAAGGAATCCAAAGGGGAGAATTTCTTCTTCCCTTCTACGATGGATACTGAATGCAGTTGCTTGACATTCAGTATTTTTACATTTTTCATTAAGGGGTTTTTGAAACAGCCAGCCCCATAACGAAAAATGTCATCGACTGTGAGATTCCCTTCGGTAATCACACCGCCGATCTCCACGTCCTTGGCAGGGATGTACACGCGATACTCTCGCGTAAGGAGCTCGCAGCTAGCAATCGCGTTTGCTTGCTTCAAGCTACTCACGACAACTCGCAGTTTATTCGGTCTCACCTTGGTTATTTCGGTTACGGCCGATAACTTTTTTGCCAGTCCTTGCCAATTTGTATTATGTTTAACGGCTTCTTCATGGGCCGGAAAAAGACAAAAAATGGACCTATAGCAGTCTCTCTTGAACCTTTAACGCGAGCAGACGTTCGGAGATTAGCTCATCGATATTGTTTTACTTAACAAAGGATTTAGTTTCTTTTGTTACACACTAGTCTTGTGATTGCAACTGTTCAGCCACTCGATTAAAATGGAAGCAATGGCAGACCGTAGTTATACGAGAAAAAATACTTTCATCATCGATTTTACGAATATTCCCAGACAAATTCGTGATACGGAAATAGTGTCTTTCTTAGAGGAAAATTGTGTATGACACATGAGCAAGTGATTTCATTGCAACCGAAAAGAAATCGTATCTTTATTGAAACGACCAGCTTAGAAATCGCTCAAGGTTATGTCGAGACCCATGACGCGAAACACGTGATCAACGTTGAGAACCACGAATACGCTATTCGTCTGACAATGGTAGATGGCGGAGTAAATGTAAAAGTTCGTGATATTCCGCCGCAATGAAACAATGATGTAATTATGAACAATTTGAAGCAGTATGGACAAGTATTAAGCATCAAAGACGACGAGCGGGATCTGGGTATATTGAAGGGAAAAAAGAACGGTACACGTACGGTTAGAATGGTGATTCGAAAGCAAATTCCTTCTTATGTGAGGATAATGAATGAACTCGCTTTCATCACGTATCCAAATCAGCAGCATACCTGTAAATCATGTCAACAACCTATTCATCCGACCAAGAAGTGCTCTGAAGTCGCACAGAACAAGAATCAAATCTCGAAACGTTTGCAAACAGGTCAGGATCCATCTGAGGATCAAAGCCTGTACGAGCACCACATCTCCACCCCCTCGTCGCTGTTCCCCAATACGTACGCCAACTCAGTAATTTCAGGAAGGAGTGCAGTAAATCTGAACCGGCTAAACCAGACTCATCGCGATTCAGCAGCAGCTGTAATGGTAGCACAAAAACGTGGACGAGACAGTCTTGAAACATCAAACGAGGGAGGACAAAATTTGACGCTCTTGGATGTTGTAAGGAAGATGGCTCCACCCGCCGAGAAAACACAGGACGGGAACGATATCGAAATGTAATATTTTTCGAATATCAGTTTTGAAAACGACTTCTTCAATGGACAACGTTAACGATCTTCGTACATATACAATAGCAACTATCAACCTAAATGGGATATCTACAACGAATAAGATACAAGCTTTGAATACTTTTGTTAGATTGTTAGACATTGATGTAGTATTTATGCAAGAGGTAGAATCCAAAAGAATTGATTTATACGGATATAACATGGTTTTCAATATAGATGAAAGACGACGAGGTACGGCAATTGCGGTTAAAAGACATTTTAAAATTTCTAACACTGAGCGAAGTTTAGACGGTAGAATTTTGACAACACGATTTGAGGGACATGCGACTTTGTGTAACATATACGCCCCTTCCGGGACTGTTAATTATTCCGATCGAGAAGCATTTTTCAGCAATCGTTTACCCTTTTTCATGAGATCGGCTTTTGAATATGTAATTTTTGGTGGAGACTTCAATTCTGTTATACGTGCAGAGAATTCTTCTGGAACGAGAAATTTTAGCACATCACTGAAAAGACTAATTGATTCTTTGCAGTTAGTGGACACTTGGTTAGTTAAAAATACAGGTTTAAACGAATATAGTTTCATTAGAAATCGTTCTTTCTCGCGCATAGATAGAATCTATGTAAATAAGCAGTTGAAAGATAAAATATCTGCGGCTCATTTTCAAGTTGCGGCGGTCTCTGATCATAAAGTGTATGTCATGAGATTAAATTTCCCCAGAACCCCAATAAAATATTGTCAAGGAATATGGGCTTTGAAAAATATTGCTTTAACAGATGAGAACTTGAATGACTTTGCTTATAAGTGGTAGTACTGGATTAGACAAAAAAGACATTATAATTCATGGATAAATTGGTGGGTTGAGTATGCTAAACCGAAAATAGGTTCATTTTTCAAGACAACAACAGAAGAATTTTCCAGTTTTTACTACAGACCAAACCCTTTGTTTAATGAGAATAAAACTATTAGTACATGTCAACTACAAGTCTCAAACACAAGAAGAAAAAATACTGCTATGGATTTCATAAGAATAGGCGGAAGAATTATTGAAGATCCAGTTGAACGCGACAATATAATAGTCCAGCATTTCGAGAAGCTATATTCCGTTACTGTAAATTTGTTTCCAAATACTGATTTTATTCCACAAAAAAACAATTGACATGCAATTACCCGAAAATATAATGTTAATGCAAGATATAACAGAGGAAGAAATAAATATAGCTATAAAACAAAGTCAATCAAAAAAATCCCCCGGATTAGATGGTTTAACACGAGATTTTTACGTTAAAACCTGGCCAATAATAAAAACAGAATTTTCTTTTGTTTTGAATGATGCAATAAATTGTAACATTCCAAAGAAGTTTTCAGATGGTATTATTGTACCAATCAAGAAGAAAACTACAGTTGATAGCTTGGATGGTTTTAGGCCAATTTCGCTTCTTAATTTTGATTATAAATGTTTCACGAAAGTAATGAAAAATAGACTGATAAAAGTAACGCCCTTTTTAATGACAGAATATCAGAAGTGCTCGAACAAAAATAAAACAATTCATGAAGGGTTCTGTGCAATAAGAGATGAGATAACCAATTCAATTTTTAAAAAAAGACCAGCTGCAGTAATATCCTTCGATTTAGCCCAAGCCTTCGACAGAGTAGAACCAAGATACGTAGAAGATATAATATTAAAGATGGGATTGAATCCTAGATTTATAAACTTATATAAATCACTAACTGGAAATTAATCAATGGTAATCTGTCTGACGAAATTAAAATATCTCGTTCTGTGAGACAAGGAGATCCTCTCTCAATGATTTTATTTGTGCTACAGCTAGAACCCTTTATACAAAAACTAGGATCAATATGTAACGGTCAAAATGAAATATTGACAGTATTTGCCGATGACATAACATGTATAATTGATAATGCTAGAAAATACGGCGAGATAATAGAAACATTTAAAAAATTTGAAAAAGTATCGGGAGCAAAATTAAATTTGAATAAATCAGAGTATTTATCACTAGGAGTAGTATTAGAGGGCATTGAAAGGAAAGAAAATATCAGAATTCTAGGCATAGATTTTGACAATAATTTTAACAATTTACTCAAAACGAATCGGAAAAAAATAACAAGAAACCTGAATTTGTGTTTGATTGCGCACTCTTCAAGATTATTAAATATTGAACAGAAAATCAGTTTTGTTAACCAATTTGCTCTCTCAAAAATTTGGTATACAAGCTCAATAATAGCATTGCCGAATAATTATTTAGGCAAGATAAAGTCTTGTATAGGTTCCTTCATTTGGAAAAGAAGGAGAATAAGAATACCTATCAATCAGTTATATATTAAAAAAGGATTAGGTGGCATGAGTTTACACGCACCTGAAATTCGATGTGAAAAGTTATTTATCAAGAATTGCTTAAAATATTCGTTACAGACAGATTTGTTTAAAGAGCTTATTTTGCCAAATATCTGTAATCCTCCAAATCGTAAATTAGCAGTTAAACTTCTTACATTTATCCTCCATTAATGGAATTAGCTTATAAACAAACATTGACACAACCAGGATTAATCTATAAATGGTACGACGAAAAACTACAATTACTACCAAAACCTACTGTAGAATTGAAAGAGCAGAGGAACTGGCGTAAAATTTGGTTGAATATATCATCGAAGAAACTGAGTTCAAGTCAAAGATCAATTTTATATTTATTTGTAAATAGAAAAATTAATAACAAGGCTCATTTTTTCAGGAATGGAATAGTTGATGATCCAAATTGTCAACTTTGCGGTTTTCTTGAAGATTTGGAACATATTTTTTGTAAATGTTTCGCAGTAAACCAAACATGGAACTTTTTTATTAGGATTTAAGGAGAAGATTTGATTCACGAAAAGCTCGCTATTTGACCTTTAACAATTTGATTGCTCCTGATTTAATTAAATTCAATCGAGACGAAAAATCTAACATTCTGAATAATCTAGCCACTTTTGTTCAATACATCATTGATACAGATAAGAATGAAATTTCAGTTTCCAGTTGTAAATTTTTCCTCGAAGTTAATAAGTAGGTGTAGAATTAAGAATGATTTGTAAATATTTATAAACCTTGACCAGATATAAAGATTTTATAAAAAAAAAAATAGCGGCATCTGGGTAAGCTTTTACCTGTACCTCCGGAGCCTTCGGTACTGGGCTAGGTACAGGGGAGGGTAAAGGGGACGGTAGAGGGGACGATAGAGGGGAGGTGGTGGGGGAGATTTCGGTTTCTTCCCCATTTGTTTCTACATCCAAGAATAATTCCACCTGCATGTTGTCCATTTTTAGCGGGAGCGTTTCGCTCTACCGCTAACTCGCGGTAAAAAAAACCGTATATGGAGGGGAATCAAAAAAAAGTTTACTAAATGAAAAAACAATTTGTTCAAATATAATGGTTCAAAATGAAAAAAATAGTCAGTGGTAGTTAAAGGGTTAAAAAATGAAACACAATACTTATCAAGATAATCCTGACCAACGTTCTGCCGTACGCTTCTCCGTGCCGCAAGCGGTGGAGCCAGAATCCGGCGGTGCGCGGGGGAGTGCTCTACTGCTGGACTGTCAGCTATTGTCACAGAGGTGGCTTCACGTGCTGCAAGCGGGGATGGATGCGACGATGCGGGGGATAGTTCTTCTACCGCTATACTGTCGGCTATTGTCACCAAGGCTGGATCACTTTTCTGCTAGCGATGTAGCCAGCACCCGGCGGTGCGGGATATAATTCCTGCTGCTGTGCGCAGGCTATTATCACCACGGCACTGACTGACCCGAAAACAAAACCGTGACCGAAATGTATTGTTGAGCAAATACGTGCGAATCGATACGGACTGAAATAATATGCGTCTATTCGCTTCGCAAGCAAAACAGCTTCTGGATCTGGGAGTATGCCAACACAATGACTGTTTATAAAACTTAACAATCTTCAACATAAGGTAATGAACGGTGATGAATCAGTGATGAATCAGTGATGCCTATTTCATAAAGTGGATATTTTTGACCAGGCAACCCATCAAAGTGATAGTTCAATCGACTTTATCTTTTACTATTATAATACTGGCAAGTCACGACAACTCTTCAAAGAATTCTCAGATGAGACGATGCCACCCAAATGATCATCCATAGTTGAGCAGCCATCATGAAGCCACTCATAAGACATAAAAATGCTGTTGCCCGGAAGCAGCAGTGTAAGAGCCACGAAGGATAGACAGCTACTCAGTGGAAGAAGGTGGTATGGTCTGACAAGTCGTCTTTTACGTTATTTCCAGCCACTAGTCGAAGATACGTATGGCGCATACTAGAAGAAATCTACAACAAAGACAGCTTCTTTCATACTAACAATTACGGAGGAGAATCGGGTATGGTGTGGTGTATAATATCTTGACATGCACGCGGTTCTATCATTCCCATTCAAGGGAAAGTTAATTCTAGTGATAATCAACAGATATTAAACGATCAAGTATTTGAACAGATGATGAAATTTTCTTTTCCTATTCACGATAAACTATATACATACTAGGGTGGGGAAAAGTGATCGATTTTCCAGAACCAAGTTTTTTTGGTTCCTTTTGGGGCCCCAAACAACCCCAAACTTACCGGAAGTCGATTGGTTTTGTCTCCGCTTGGCGCATTGCATTTCAAATTTGTATGAAAATTTATATGGGAAAACCTACTTTTTTGAATTTACCTTTCTAGAGAGCTCAATAATAATCTAATATTGCGCTACATTATGTAAAAGTATAGTATTTTAGATGCCCAACAACTTTGCAGAAGGCACTGTAGAGCTAGGATGTTGCTAACAAGAGCTATAGCTGTTCAAAGTTGAGTATGTCGATTTAAATGCAGAAAATCTTGTTTTCTGCCAACATTACCAATGTTGCCAGTAGGATTCCCATCAGAAGTAACCTGTCGTAACGAGCTTATACACTCAGCGGGATCAAACAAACAAATTTTTGTCAATAGTCTAGGCATAGGTAGAATCTACAACGTGTTACAGAGGTTACTTCTGATGGAAATCAGAATAACGCCGGTACACTGGCAGTGTTGGCAGAAAAAAATGATTTGCAACATAAATTTCGACATACTCAACTTTGAACAGCTCCAGTATTTTTTGGGAAACCCTAGCTCTTTGATGTCTTCGGCCAAGTTGTTAGGCATCAAAAACCTACCATTTGATGTCATGAAACCTATAGTTTGAGCCACTTTGAGCTCTTTAGAATGGAAAATGCAAAAACGTTGGCTTTTTCATACAAATCACCATATAAATTTGAAATGCAATGCGCCAAGCGGAGACTAAACCAATCAACTTCCAATAAATTTAGGATTGTTTGGGGCTCCAAATAGAATAAAAAAAAACTTGGCTCTGGCTTTGTGCTATCAAGTTTCGTTTTTTCTAAATAATGATTCCCCACCCTAATACATACTTTCAATGATGCAGTCCATCTCTCCGGATGAAGATAGCATATTCCAAGATGAACACGCGCCTGCCGATACTGCTAAGATCATAGGTGATGCGAAGATCATGAAGAATATTTTGAGCATTTCGTGTGGCCTTCACAAGCAGCAGATTTCAACATTGTTGAACTTATTGAGGCTGAGACTAACTAAACATTGATGGCTTTTCGATCATCGAGGAATAAGAAACAAAAAAGTTAGAATTTTCTAGAGCAAAAAAAATTTAAGCCAGAACGTTTAGTTTGATTGGTACAACGTCTTCGAAAAATATACACCGTGAGACAAAAAGAATTTTTTTGAAAAAATCAAATCAAAAATATGATTATAAGTAAAATTTTTCAAAAAAACTTACTTTTTATGAATCTGAAATTTTTCTACAAAAATCACACATTATAAATTAACCAGGGCCGGATTTTTACTACGCGGATTAAAGGGTAATATCCACCAAATGCTCAAAAAACGAGGCTTTTTTAATGATTTTTTTTTTTCAAAGGACATTTGAGATGTAATAATAATTTATATACCATAAATAATATATCATTGGATTAAGCAACTCTCGGAGAATAGAAGAAAAAGTTTTTTTGCAATTTTGTTTCACAAAATGTAGGCTGTGCTGCGATTGCCGTGAACCGCTTTTTTTGAAAGTTCTCCCGCGGCGAGCAGTAGATGTCGTGCCCAACGCCACCTATTACCAAAACAAAATTTTTTTCATTATCTACATAAGTGTCGCTAGTGAAGTACACATGATTATAGTTTTAGAATTTTTTTTCGCAAAATGGCAATGGTTTGAAAAAAAAACAATTCTTTTTCGACAAAAAAATCGAATTTAATTGTTTATAACTTTTGTTGTTTTTAATCAATCGCCGAAATCGTGTGTTAGATAATCTAATGAAGAAGCTACAGTTAAAATTTCGAGTCAACCGGATGTAAACTTTTTCAGTTCTACTGCTCGCCGATTTTGCAAACATGGTTTTGAGAAAAACGCGTTTGAAGTTTGAAAATGCTATAAATCTTAAGAATCGCAATAAGCAGTCAGCTATCCCTGCGCCGTAAAATTGTCCTTCCTGGGCTTTATTTTCCTCTTCTTCCTTTTTTGCACGTAGGGCAACTCCTGCTGCCCTACCAGGAACTGTGATAATTTAGAATAAACGATCACCCGAATTCTTGTACGTATGGTCAGAAGGACCGTACGGAATCTCCATTACTTTCCGATTGATTAGGGTGTTACACGAGAATTTACTGCTGACCCTAGAGTGTATTTCGCGAGAGACAATTTCCCCTCGCGAAATCACTGCCTATCCTTATTACTCTAATGGCCTTTACTTGGCCTATCTCTACTATACTCTACCGAGAGTGGTGAGCCGTGCGCTCGCCACTCTATTTTGTTTACAAACATTTTTTTCGGTAACTCACCCTCGCGGCGCGGTGACGAGTTACCGGCCTATAAGGTATCTAACCGCGGGCTCTTGATTTAATTAATTGTGCTTACGGGTGGCGGTTTTCGTCACCCGAGCCAAGCGGAAGACTTGGCTTCAACAGTAAGCAAGCTCTGACCTACTTTCATGCACAGCTGAAGGCTGTGGCAACGTCGAAAGAATGCGGTAGAAAACCGGCTTCTTTCTGGGTTCTAAGTATGTCACCTAATGTGACAGAACCCTGTAGGCTTTTACAGAACGCGTGGGGCCGTTACATCTACCCCGCCTCCGATGATAGAGTTCCCGTGAAACGTCGAGCTCTACCGGTAAATACCGCGGGTTAGTTAGATGTAGGGGATGTAAGGCAACTCCTGCTGCCCTACCAGGAACTTTGATAATTTTGAATAAACGATCACCCGCATAGCCTTGCCCGAGTTTTAGCAGGGTTTCTCTTCACCCGCGAACGGTTATGCGCTCTTTTGTTTGTTTGTTTTTTTGATCGGCCACTAGCACATCTCAAGGCTATCGTGCTATGCGCTCTTTTGGAAACACGCTTAAGGTATATGTATGCACATGCTCTGGCTTCACCGCTATGTGCGCAAACAGAACCAATGTGGTGCGATTCCGCCCGATTCTTGTTTCTAATTATGGGCTGCAATCTTAGATTGGCCCTTATTTGTTAAGGTAGGCCAATGCCTATTCCTCTCAAAACTGCTCAATGCGGCGCAATTGACTTCGCCTAACGATCGAAATGCCTTGTAGCAGGCCCACGGCCGCGATGTGTTTCCGTCTACTAAATACTTTCCAGGACGTTTAAACGAGTAGCTTAAGCGCCACCTCTAGAGAGGGCTACTCGTCGTGTTGAATTTTGTCCAGCACGAAACCTAAACCTCAGGGCAGGTTGTGGAAGAATTGTCCCGAAACGACATAGAGAGACGGTAGCAATTGTTGAATGAAGAATTACTCCGCCGCGCGTACGATAAAACCACTACTCCGCTTAGCCAAAAACTACCGTCTTATCGAAACACGAAAAACACGAGTGTCCGAAAAATAAGCGTTATCATCACAAGCGGAACACCAACGCCAAATCTTTCTGTTCGATTCAGCGGCAATAGTAGGGCTGTTTCCCGAAAGCCACCCGGAGTAAAATAAGAACGAACAACGAAATAAACTACACGTACGCGAATGTGAGAATTCCCCTAGAAAAGATTTACCTGTTTGGGAAGCATATACTATATAAAATAGGTATTTACACAAATTTACATTTATTGCATTGCGGGTTTACTTGAGTTTAACGGGTTAGTGCGTGTACAGTCAGTGATCACATTTTATTTCCTTGCTTCTGTGTGCTTCCCTATCTACTCCTACCGTGCGGTCAAAATACTCGTCCAACAGACGGCTGGACGGCGAAAGCTTTCTACTAAGAAGGTTTGTTGTGTGTCTTTCGGGCCCGGCTCATAGAGCTATTTTTACTCACGGTCGATAAAGCAGTCCCGTCGGTGCTATTAATAGCCCTACCGTCGATGACTTGTTGCGTTGATTGCTGCTCTGATTGGCGTCGTTGGCGTCGATCGATGAGCTGCGATGGCGTCACTCGATGAGAAGCGATGGCGTCGATCAATGGGACGCGATGGTGTCGGTAGAACCTTATCGACGGCGTCATTTGCCGGCTGATCGCAAGTGCCAACGTTTACCCAAAGCAGCAACTTCCAATCCCGTCGTGGGTCAGAAGCGTGAGGGTGGCAGCGTCGCGCCAGTGCAGCGGCTAGTAAAGGCGAAAAGAAAACCAAAAAAGAAGCCGACAACGGCTGATTTGGGTTTTCAGCATTTTTTGTCGTACACACATTTAAAACCTCTTACCTTCTTTTTGTAACAATAACGCACGAAAAAGCGTCCGTAGACCGCACTCCTAATTTAACCGCACTAGCGAAGCCCTAACGAAACGGAAAAACTTAACTTGAAAGAACTCTCACATTTGAACAAAAGACTTACAAAAAACGCACGCGAACTAATCTAGTCACACTACTGCCTCGTTCACGATCAGAATTGAAATGGACGAGTAGTAGTTCCGAAAACCCTCAGATAAGTTGCGCGGTATTCGGTTTCCGCGATCGGAAGTAATGAACCACTTCAACACGATCATTTATGGCTTAAGCGTGAATGATTTTATCTCCTTCTTTCTTCCGTTCTTCCAATCGCAGATTTGCTTCCCCACCCGCTTCGGTATTTAGTGAGACGAAAATACTAAGAAAAGGGAATTTGAAATTGCTGACAAGCGTATACAAGCGTCTGATTCTCAATTCTATCATGCAATATTGAACAGTGAAACTAAGTGAAATTGAATGATTTAAATTCGTATAACAGTGACTATGCTACAACCTCTCATGCATCGAGAATAGGCGTATTCCGACACCTCTACGGGTCCGCGTGAGTAATTTTCCTTTTTCGGCCACTCCTGGACCCCCACGGGCCTTTGTCACCCGACTATTCGTCTCTCCGCATTCCTGAGCCCCATAGTCGTCGTCAATCGAACCGGAACACACCCCGGTAACTCCGTGTTGTTGCTGCGATCGCGTACTTTCTTGTCTCAAATTTTTCTCGAACTTCTAAATACTAACCCTGCTGAGCAAGTGGTGCACATATTTGTTTGCTTATGATTCGTCAATTCTTTTTGCCTTTCTCCTAGAAAGGTATAGCAATCACTGGAAAAACCAAAGGTATAAAAGTGGTCCCAATGGCCGAATGTCATATACAACTCGACTTCTTTCGACGAACTGAGCATTTTCTGTATGTATGTATGTATGTGTGTATGTGTGTGTGTGTGTGTATGTGTGTGCAACTTTTTTTTCTCACTCATTTTTCTTAGAGATGGCTGGACCGATTTTCATAAAATAAATTGCAAATGAAAGGTCTAGTTGCGCCATAGGTTGCTATTGAATTTCATTGTAATCGGATTTTTAGTTTAGAGGTTATGTATCAAAATATAAAAATCACGAAACATCAATATCTCAGAAACCACACAACCGATTTTAATAAAATTGGTTTCAAATTGGGCTGTCTCCAGAACCCTTAACTTTTGAATTTCGTAATGATTGAACATATGGTTCAAAAGTTATGTAAAGAAAAGTTATCCTGAGGTTGTTTAAACTCACTCATTTTTCTCAGAGATGGCTGAACCGATTTTCACAAAATTAGTGTCAAATGAAAGGTCTAGTTGCCCAATAGGTTGCTATTGAATTTCATTGCAATCGGATTGTAACTTTGTCCGTTGTTCATGAAAATGTGAAATCACATAATGAAAGTTAACATATTGACTTCCTCCTAACGATCACTGGCTAATTAAAAGGTAGAAAAGTGATCCAAATGGCCGAATGTCATATACTACTCGACTCAGTTAGACGAATCGAGCATTTTCTGCATATAAGCACGTATAGGTGTATATGTTTGTGTGTGGGTGTGTACGTGTGTATGTGCACCTTTTTTCGCACTCACTATTCACAGAGATGGTCTGACCGAACAGATTTCAATGAAATTAATTGCAAATGAAAGGTCTAGTTGCCCTATAAGACCCTATTGAATTTTATTGTAATCTGATTTCTAGTTTAGAGGTTATGTATAAAAGTGTAAAAATCACGAAACATCAATATCTCAGAAACCACACATCTGATTTGATTAAAATTAGTTTCAAATGAACGGGCTACCATAAAAACCCTTAACTTTTGAATTTTATGAAGATTGAACATGTGGTTCAGGAGTTATGGAAAGAAACGTGTTCTGGAGACTATTTAATCTCACTCATGTTTCTCAGAGATGGCTGGCCCGATTTTTATAAAATTAGTGTCATATGAAAGGTCTTGTTGCCCCATAAGACCCTAATGATTTTTTTTTTCAAACGGATTATTACTTTGCCTGTTATGTTTGAAAATGTGAAATCCAGCTATGAAATAAAACATATTCCAAGACAACTTACTTGGACTCACTCGTATTTCTCAGAGATGGTTGACCCGATTTACACAGAATTAGTATCAAATGAAAGGTCTACCTACCTCATAACTCCCATTGAATTTTGCAGTAATCGGACTGTAACTTCGTCTGTAATGTATCGAAATGTGAAAATCACGAAACTTCATTATCTTAGAAACTACACAACCGATTTGAACAATATTGATATCAGATGAACGGGCTAGTTAAGGGTTAACTGATGAATTATGATAGAACACGTGGTTTCAAAGTTTGGCTGCCCCATACGTTACCTTTTCATTTGATTGTAATCAAGCTTAAGCAAGCGTTACGTTTTAATTTGTAACACAACGAAAGTCTATTATCTCAAGTACTACACGACTTATTTGAACATAACTAGTGTCCTACAAATGAGTCATCTCTCAAACTTACAAATAACAAACTTCATAACAATTTGATATGCTGTTTAAAAGTTTTAGAAAGAACAGAAATTCAAAGACTATTCAACACTTTACCTGCTTCGATCAATATATATGGCCTCAACATGATTTAAATGTGGTATCGTACTATCTGAACGTTCACGGCATCGCTCGTGATTAAATTGTTCGAAATTAAGAGTCATTGCTTTTATTTCGCTATTTCTTAAGTACTAACATTACGTCAAATTTCATATTTTATACTTTAATTACAACATCAATATTTTAGAACCCAAAGAGTGGATAAACATTTATTGGATTTAAGCATTTATGTAAATCTATTTTTACAAATAATAAGTTTGAATGAGAAAGGCTGAGTCTGACCGCTAGGTGGATTAATTTAGGTTTTTTGGTATATTTTCCACTTGCTGATTAAACTTATTTGGATTGTTTAGCTATATCAGTTTTTTATGTCATCTGAAAGATTTATTCTCGATTAAAAACTGCTCGAAACCTGCTTGAAATCTCTACAATGACAGTTCGCCCATATACCAACTGTCATTGTAGCGATTTTGCGCGAATTTTTATTCTTCATTTAAAAATCGAAGAATGATGATATAAAGTTTTTGAAAATCACGTTTTGCTCAGAAAATTACACTCTTTTAGATGATATATATATATCAGAAATCCGTGAATAGCTAAATAACCCAAGTCACACGCGAACGGGCTTCTTACATTTTACTTTTCTGTTCTACGCTTCTACTTACAATCTATGCCCGTATTCTTTTTTCGGTTAACAGACTTTCGATATTCTTCCCCTGCTAAAGTGTACAATATATTATTTTTGTGTGCTTATATTTGGTTTATCAGAATTTACAAACATATCCTACCAATGTGCATTCTTTCCTTTATCTCATTGTCTTTCCTAACTTTGATTTTTGGTGTGTTTTTTTTTTCGTCCCCTGTCACCCGTCATTCAAATAAATTTCTTCGATTTCATAAAATAGCATTATTCCTTTGCTATAGTTACATATTTACTTCGTCTTCTTGCTTTCTCTTTAACTATTTCCTTTCCATTTCCCTATAATTTTCTGTTTTCACACAATAAGTCGCTTCCGACATAAAACCCGATTTTCAAGAGTGTCCTCTCGCCTATTTTCTTCTTGAATGCTCTAATATGTAATTCGATATTCAATCAACTGATTTACAATTTCTGTATTTCTGTAACCGTTTTATAATCCTCCCTTTTTTTCTTATTTTTTTTTATTTTACTGAACTTCGATCCCTCCTTTTTCCCCCATTTAACAACTTTTATCTGTCCATCTTTTGTCCTGCGTCATACTTACACTTCTCCTATTATGCAAACGCCTTGCATATACCTCTCCCCCTTCCGTCCGAAGGTGCGACCGCCTGCTTCAGAGATTCCTGAAAGATAAGAAGGTTAGGAAACAAATAAAAATTCGCACTCTCAATCATTCTGGGCCGGTTATTCCCTTGCTTTCCTTTCACTCAATTTGCACTCTCACCAATCGTTCCGGGTAACCACCCCCGTTGTCCACATTCGCTCGTCCTTTACTAAAGTTAGAATGGTCTGAATCACCTAAAGTCAGCAGTTCTTGTCTGGTAGGTTTAGCCCTCTTTTCCGAAAAATCGCTCCTACTGTCATAAGTCATCTGTTCCCTATTCCATGACATTTTTGTCATCTAAAGTTTTTCACTATTTCTAATTGCTCTCCTTGTTACTTCCCGTTCGTCTTTTATTGGACCGTTGGCCATTTTTCCTCTTACATCTGCCTCGCACTTGCTTGTACTTTGTCTTTTTATCCCATGCTAAATTCGCATTTTATATAAAAAATGCTCCGTGTATATTATTTACCTCTGTTTCCCGTATACTCACACAATAGGACATTTTTGTCCGTAAATTCTTCAACGTCTTTTCATTTGATTTTTTTTTGACGTTGGACTAACGTCTATATCGAAGTTAGGCACCTGAATTTGAAAATCTAGTAATTCAACCGGGGAAAACCAGGGAAAAGTGGTCAGGTTTTGAGCGCTTATATATCAGTCATTTCTTTTCAGAATTTCGAGGTTTTGGCATCAACCGATCAGAAATTCTTTTACGGTTGAATTTATGTAACAAAAATAACCTATTGTTCGAGATACACTATTGAAAAATTGATAAATCACATCGATTGTCTAAATCATACCGAGCAACCAATCACCACCTCTCTTCACAAGCACAGTCGACACTAACGGATACAACCGATCTGACTTTGTAAACAGTCTCACAGCTTTCAACCAATAACGAGCTCGCTTTCGGTAGCTGCAACAGGTGTTTCAACACCGTTTTAAAATGCTTCTTTTATCATTACCACTGAACAGATTCTAAACACCAATGGCTTGATTGATAGGGGAAATATTGCGCAAGATTGTCATATAATAATTTAAATATGTGTTCGATACTAAACTAGTTAAAAGTTGTGTTAAAAGTCGTGCACATTCAACCAATCACAAGCTCGCTTCTTGTTTGCTCGCGGATGGATTTTTGCTTTGGGCTATATAATAGCCTGTGTCGTCTCATAGCAAGTGGAAGGCCTCATCAGTTAACAAGTGGAAGGCCACCAGGCCGGTCTTGTATAATCAGCAGCGGTGGCTGATTCCAGCGGCCAAACTGAGCTGCAGCAGAACCAGAGCGGTGGTATCAGGCAGCAGCGGCGGAGGTAGTGGGAAGCTGCATTTCTTCATTCAGTTCGGTGCTCCTTCGATCTGAGTTGGACCCCACCAGCGGTAATCCAATTCAGATATCGTTGGGTGAAAACGTTGGGTATGTGTGCAGTGTGCACATATAGCGTATGTGCATCTGTATTGCTATGACATTTGCGATGATAGGGATGGTGCTGTTGCGTGTGTATGGCTAGCTATAGCGTGTGTAAGACACTAGCATGTGTAGCATTTTATGGCTATTGCGTGTATATCTTCAGCGTGTGTACGGATAGTTATAGCTTGTGTGTGGATAGCTACTGCGTGTGTAATGATTAGTTATAGCGTTTGTATGGATAGTAATAGCACATGGTTGGATAGCTTATGCGTGTGTATAGATAGTTGTATCGGATGTATGGAAAGGAATAGCGTGTGTATGGATAGTTATAGCTACAGCGTGTGTATGAATAGTTTTAACGCGTGTTATAGCATGTGTGTGAATAACTATAGCGGGTGTTTATCGAAGATTATTATTGTCATTGAAAATATTAAAACGTCTTAACGAACACAGTTGTGAATTTGATTTTACAGCAGCGATTTTAACTTCTTCAGCCAGTCTTTATTCATCGAGGAAAAATTACTACCTATGAATGATCAACACTTATTTACTAGAAATTTGATTTAGATCAAAACGGGTTCTTTTGAGTATCATAAGTTATTGGTAAAAAGAGTTGCAAGTTTTCTCAATGAGCATTCATTAAATTTTCGTTTTTGTTTCTCGGTGCGCGGTTTTGATTTTGTTTCTCGCACACAGAGAAAGAAACAAACTTGTCGCTATCGTGAAAAATAACAAAACAATTAGAAATGCTCTAAATCACAACTGAAGAAGTTAAGATATTTTCCTGTCACTCGCCCAAACCTTGATAACAACTACCGAAAAACGTGTGATTGAGCTCTTGCTATATTGAGTTATTGAACCAAACGTTTTTTTTTTTCAAATACATGAAGTTATATGCTGGGCTGGAACTAACCTAGCATGAGTTTTATCGATTAAATGTCAAACAATTTTCAAATTTAAAATTTTCGGTTGAATCGTTCTGGGCTCCAATTTCAGATAGTTTCGTAAAGTTTGCTTTTTGCTTAGATAGGAAAATTTTACCAATTCGCTCAATTAAATGATTGTTTTTGTAGTGCAGCAAACAAAAGGTTGATTCGAATATGTATGAAATGACAGCGATTAAATAAAAAATATCCATTCTTTTAGTATATATTATTATTTATAACGTTTTAACGTCTCAGCATCCAGAAATGCACTGTTAGATAAAATTGCAGCAAATACTAGAGTTGCAATTCTCTCTATTATTCGTTTTGATGGAATATAAGAATACCGTAGTCCAACGTCATGCGGTCGTGTCTTGAATACCACCCTCCCACTTTTTTTCTTTCTTCCAAGTAACGTCACGCTTTTTTGACACTTGTCCATCAAAAGCTTTCCATAATTTCGGCGACTCTTCATATTTCTTCACGCCATTTTATTTTTATTTTTCATGTCGATATCTTCAGCTTCGCTCAGCTAACGGTGGCCTCTGTCAAATAAAGTATTTAACTAAGCTTCGTCGGTCGGTATAATTTACTCTCAGTGTAGTCCGTCTTCGTTTTCTTCTATACTTTGTATGGCTTCCTCATTGGGGTTGCACTGCTGCTAACCCTTCATAAGTGGGTCAAAAATATTATAATTTTTCTGATGTAATATCCGCTGCGATATCGGCAAATTTAAATACTCACTTGGTTTATTTCTCCCCAATGCTTCATTGGCATTTTTATTGGCTAGCGCACTGATTTTTTTGATTACGCCTATTCTTGTCCTCATCCTGGAGACCTGAAAATTTGAACCAAAAAATTAAAAATTAACCTTTCAGGGCCACTTCTTCACTTGCACCGTGGCCGCTCACTTGTCTCCGTCACCTTTAACCCAGACTGCACTATTCAGCTTTACTGCTGTTTTTCTTATTGCGTGCTCACTAAATGTGCCATTTTACCGTCCATCACTAGTTCTGGACTTAAGTTGCACTTAATCATCCGGCAACACTGTTTGGAAGTGGCTTATTTGAAATTTTATTGTGTCTACTTTAAATGATGAAATTACTGTGAACAAGTGCAAAACCCTCAATAAGCTGGCGTTTATTCTAAAGATAAGTAAATATTTGCTCTCTGGAAGAGTTAGTTTTTGACAAAAGTCTTGAATATTGTGAGATATTTCGTTTGCTAACTGGGTTTTTTAGTGATTCGAGAACTACCCGAATTTCTTCTTGTATGTTGAGACGGTTTTAGTGCTGTTGTGTTTAGGTTGTCTATTCTCTTACCTCCACTTATCGTAGGCCATTTGCTGTGTTCTGTGGTGCGAACGTTACTTGAAAAACTGCTCGAATCGATTTACGATTTAGTACATCTATATTGTACACTTTGTTGTGGTTCTGTTCTGCAGGCAAGGGCTAGGTTACATTGCTCGTAGCTGTGCGCAGACAGTTTGCAAGCAGTTTGGGGCTGCTGTGGTCAGAAAGAGACGGATTTGACGATTGGATGGAAAGTCAAGTAATTGATGGCGAAAACTTTGACTAGTACCCGGGACCTCTAAGTGAAGGATTGGACAGACTACTACATTTTATAATTGTTCTTCTGAATGCTAGCGGCTGACTCTGGTCCATAACGGTGTTTATAACTACGGGAAATTCTTGTTAACTTCGAATGGTCAAATAGTAAACCCTCCGTTACACTAGCTCTCAACAACAAGGGATCAATAATTCATCATCAGTGTTCCTCTATTTTTATTCGCGAGGAGTTAATGTCGTCGACAATTGAACTCTTGAAGGAAATACGAAGCATGCAACATAGATTGAATATCAAATATGTATGGCCAAGTAGAAGTGGAGATGTACTTGTAAAGAAAAATGAAAACTCTAAGCCTGAAGTGATTAAAAACAGATTTGATATGGATCGTCTTTTGTTTAGCTCATCGATAAAGTAGCGTTGAAATTGTTTTATTATAATTTTTGTTACTGCTTGTAAAAGCATAAATAAAAATGGATAATTAAAAAAATTTCTTTCACGATTCCGTTGATGATATTAACTATAGCTATTCCGGTAAAAATCCCAAGCAATTGAGAATCTTGCAATGGAATGTTCGAGGTTTAAATGATTTGAGTAAATTTGATGAGGTACTGGAGTTCTTAGATAGTTTGCGTGTTCAAATTAATGTAATTGTTCTAGGAGAAACAAGGCTAAAAATCGCTAACTGCTCATTGATCAAAATTCGTGGTTTTAGGTCAGTTTTTTCTTGCAAAGAGTCTTCTTCGGGAGGCTTAGCTGTATTTGTGCGAAACCCAATAATGTTTACAACTGTTGATAATATGACTAGCGAAGGATTTCATCATATCCATGTACGACTTCAGATCAATGGACTTTGATATTCATGGTGTGTGTCGTCCGCCGTGTTTTGATTTCAATCATTTTCACGTCATGCTGGAAAATTGGCTGTCATTATAACCACCAAATCGTCCAGCCTTTATTGTCGGAGATTTGAATGTTCCTGTAAACTTGTCTGGCAATAACGTTGTGGCAAGGTACAAAAATCTCCTTGAATCGTATGGATTTGTTTGTACAAATACTTTCACAACTATAACGTCTTTCGATGCGATCGGAGTCCACTGAACAGTCAGAAACGCTCTTTCGGTGGTGTTTTACTCGCCGTCGCACAACAACATGCAAGCACGATTTTTGAGACCGCTCACGGGAGGAATTTGGAGCAGGTATGCGTTAAAGTCACGATCAATGGTTTAAAGCTGCTGTTGTGTGCTATATATATTCCTCCTGACAAGAGCAATGATGTTGCTATTATAGATGCTCATATCGCTTCCATCCGTGATTTTTGTAATGACAGCTCTGCTGATAGCACGGTTTTGGTTTGCGGTGATTATAATCAGCCTCGGATAGTTTGGGTTAATAGTAACGACATTACTCAACATGATAACACTATTCAACTCTCTACTGCAAGTGCCACACTCGTCGAAGGCATGGACTATTTGAACTTAAACCAGGCTAATTTACATCGCAACCATCTCGGTCGAGTGTTAGATTTAGTGTTTCACTCTTCGGGCACTATGTTGTCTGTTGACCGATGTGTTGCTCCGATACTGCCAGTTGATTCGCATCATCCGCCTTTGACGATTTGTATTTCCGCTAATCAGGAGGCAGTTTGTTCCTGTGATGATTTGGGATTCGCGATGCGGGAATGGAATTACCGAAAAATTGATTTCGCAGCATTCTCAGCTCATGTATCCAGTATTGATTGGGCGACTTTTTTGGACATGTCTGATGTGGATCTGATGGCGGAAAGGTTTTGTTCAGTAATCCGTTCTTGGCTTACCGAAAATTTACCGTTTTCTAAACGACCTTCTTACCCTGCATGGACTTCTCGCCAATTAAGTGATCTGAAACGGAAACGAACCGCTTGCCTACGTAAACTGCGTCGCAGGCGATCAGCTGACACGATACATAATTTCAAATGTGCTAGCGATGTATATCGAAAGTTGAACTCAAGCCTCTATAAATCATACGTTATTAAGGTTCAGACTGACTTGCGGAGAAATCCAAAAAAATTTTGGCGTTTCGTAAATTCAAAACGAAAGGGGACCTCAATACCTTCGAAGACCTGCCTTGATGATGTTGAATCCAACTCAATGACAGAGTCTTGCGAGCTATTTGCAAAGTTTTTCTCATCGGTATTTGCTTCAGATTCTGTTTCCAATGAACAAGCAAGTCGCGCCGCTAACAACGTTCCTGCTGATCTCATTGATCTCGACATTTTCGAAATTACACCGCAAATGATTAACACTGCTGCAAAAAAACTTAAATTCTCATTCTCCGCTGTTCCCGATGGAGTTCCGGCTGTACTTTTATGTCGTTGTGCAGAGATTCTAGCTACACCACTCTGCTGCATATTAAATCGATCGTTGGTGCAAGGAAAATTCCCCAAGGTTTGGAAGCACTCTTATATGTTTCCAGTATTCAAGAGTGGCGAACGTCGAAATATACGGAACTATCGTGGAATAACCTATTTGTGTGCGTCATCCAAATTGTTCGAAATTATTGTTAGCACTATGGTTCTAAACTGCACGAAAAATTACATTTCCTCTGATCAGCATGGATTTGAACCTGGTCGTTCCGTAGCAACGAATCTCATGGACTTCGCTTCAAATTGTATCGCTGACATTGAGCGTAAAGCGCAAATTAATGTTATTTATACTGATCTGAAAGCCGCCTTTGATCGTATCGACCATCATATTCTTCTAAAGAAAATATCTCGATTAGGAGCTTCACCACGTTTCGTCACGTGGTTAAAATCTTTTTTGTGTGATAGAACGTTGCAAGTTAAGCTGGGTTCTGTTATCTCAGCTTCCTTTACGAACAAATCTGGTGTACCGCAGGGCAGTAATCTCGGGCCGCTACTTTTCATATATTTTTTCAACAACGCTGCTAGTGCCCTAGGAATAGGCTGCAGACTTGTTGATGCCGATGATTTAAAAATTTATCTGACGATTCGTAATATCGAAGATTGCTACCGTTTACAGTCACTACTGGACTGCTTTGTGATGTGGTGTAAACTAAATGCCTTGACACTGAGCACAGCAAAATGTGAAGTGATCACATTTCACCGGACTCAATCACCGATAATTTTTACGTACGCCATTGACGGGCATCAACTGAAAAGAGTCGATCACGTAAACGATCTTGGCGTTATCTTGGACCAAAGACTGACTTTTGAGAGTCACCGTACGGCGATAGTTTCTAAAGCCACTAGACAACTCGGTTTTATCGCAAAAATTGGACGTGATTTCAAGGACCCCCATTGCTTGAAAGCGTTATATTGCTCGTTAGTACGTCCCATACTAGAAAATGCAAGCGTGGTTTGGACCCCGTATCAGCTGTCTTGGAATTTAAGATTGGAGCGTGTGCAGAGAAGATTTATCCGTTTGGCCTTAAGAGATTTACCCTGGCGTGATCCAGCTAATCTCTCTCCTTATCCGGATCGCTGTCGTTTGCTTGGACTTGATACGCTTGAACGTCGCCGCAAGATACAGCAGGCATTATTCGTTGCTAAAATTTTAAATGGCGAAATAGACTCTCCGAAAATGCTGTCTACAATTAAATTTCGAGCTTCACAACGCATGCTGAGGTCTACTTCAATGCTACAAAATCCGTTCCACCGTACGAACTACGGTTACTTCGAGCCTGTTGCGTACATGATCAGAACTTTCACAAGTGTTGAACAAGTTTTTAACTTCGGTGAACCGGCGCACATTTTTAAGCAGAAAATTGCTAGGCTAAGTTCTTTTTAACTTTCAATTGATTAAGACAAATGTCAGATGATGTAAATTATTAAATAAATAAATAAATAAATAAATAAATACCAACTAGTTTGAACATATTAGATCACGTTGTGTGCAGTTTTGATAACGCTTCTCAAGTACAAAACGATACAGTATTCAACACAGTCAGCGTTCATCTTCCCATAATATCATGTTTTACAATGGCTCTTCCCGCAAACTTCGTTCCACTTACAAAAAAAATAGTGAACCACCATAGGCTAAATCATGAGTTTTCTGCTTATATCAACAATATTGTTACAGTCAAAGATGTCAGCTCGTGCCTCGAAAATATTACTGAACGTTACAATGTTTTACTAGAAAAATACACTAGTACAGTAACCAAAAATGTGAAAATAAAAGGGACACAATGCCTCTGGATGAGCTTGGGGTTATGGCAATTAATCAAACTTAAAAATAAAAACTTGAATAACGCTACTCATAACAGATTATGGAAAAACATTAACGAAATTTTTGGGCGCAATTAAAACATAAGTAAAATAAACTTGAAAATTGATGGAAATATTATAACTAGCGATGCCGGAAACAGTGAAGCTCTTAACAATTATTTTTCCAGTATAAGCACTAAATTGGCTGAAACAATACCAACGAATACTCGGCATGACCCGTTTTCAAGTGTAAATGTTATTAGACAATCTATATTTTTACGGCCTAGTTCGCCTAACAAAATAACATCCGTAATTCATGGCCTAAATTCTAGTAAAGCTCCTGGTCCAGATAACATTCCAACTGAATTGTTAAAATATATTGCTCGTATTTTTTCAAACATTTTGAGTCAATGCTGCAATGGAATAATCGAGTCAGGTCAGTATCCAGATTGTCTCAAAGTTGCTAAGGTTACACCTGTTTACAAGTCAGGCGATCCTTTTTTACCTGATAATTCTAGACCAAAATCAACACTGTGCATATTCAATGAAATTTTCGAAAAACTCTTAATAAGTAGGTTTTCGGACTTCTTTGGAAAAAACGAACTATTTTACAAATTTCAATACGGTTTTCGACAAGCCTGCAGTACGTCGATTGCAATTACTGAGTTAGTAGACTATATAATTGATAGAATCGATTCTAAGCAGATGGTTGGGGCTTTGTTCTTAGATGTTCGGAAAGCCTTCGACACTCTTAACCATGATATTTTACTAGAAAAACTTTACAAGTATGGCATAGGGGGTGTTGCACACAGCCTAATACAAAGTTATCTTGATAATAGGAATCAATTTGTAAGTATTAATGGTGTTAGTAGTTCGTTGAAACCTGTGTTAACTGGGGTTCCGCAGGGTAGTAACATTGGACCACTGCTTTTCTTAGTATATATAAACAACCTAGGTAATTTGCCCTTGAAAGGTGTTCCCAGATTATTTGCAGATGACACAGCAATTTTTATCCAGATTCCAATCCACACTTTATTATTGAAAGCATTAATCATGATTTGCGCGAACTCAATATTTATTTTTCAAGTAATCTTCTGTCGCTAAATCGTCAAAAAACGAAATATATGATTTTTAAGTCTTCGAGAAAAGTTATACCCTATCATACGAATCCTAGGCTTGATCAAGTTCTAATTGAAAAGGTTTATTCATTCAATATCTTGGCATCTATTTGGATCCGACATTTTCATGGGAAATACAAATAAAATCAATAGAGAAAGAATAGCAACATTATGTAGAGTATTGAGAAGGGTTTCATACTTAGTTCCCCAACAGGAAATTTTACTATGCTCATATTCATTCTCAGTTACAGTATGTCATTATAACATGGGGACGTGCGTGTAAATCAAATTTAGCCAAACTACAAGTCTTACAGAATAGGTGCCTAAAACTTATTTACGGTCTACCTCCATTGCATCCAACATTAGAGTTATATGGAAACAGAAACCACAATATATTACCAGTTTTAGGGTTATGTGAACTACAGACACTTTTATTGATACACGATATCGTTCACAATGAAAAAACGCATTCTAATCTAGCAATCAACACTGGGAATCGATCTCGCAGTACTAGGCAAGCTGGTAGCTTGGCAGTTATCAGAACTTACACAAATCAAGGTCAAAAGCAGTTTTCCTACATAGGACCTTCCAAATTCAATGCCTTATCTAACGAACTCAAAGGAATAGCAAATCGGAGCCAATTTAAATTCAAAGTAAAACTACATCTTAAAAGTAAAATCAATGAATTTTTTATTTAATAATTGGTTGTCTAGTTCCAAACAGTGTATATGTCTAACTATATAGCTTAAATTATTTGCATTGAAGGATCCCATAAACGGGGCTAAGTTCCACTGGGAATCCGATTTAGTAGTAGCTTAATATAACTTCACTCTTAAAAAGAAAAAAAATCTTTGTTCTCGGTCCTTTGCTTGAGTTTTTCTTTTAATACTAATTTTCCAGAATACACCTCACACTTTGTGCCAACGTTGCGTTTTTATTTTCCCGCACATTACACTAAACATCCAGTATTATTTCAGGGTTTCCTACGGGGTTCACGTTTCTTCAGGCTACTTTCTTCACTACACCACTAAATCACTTCTCCAAATTGTTTCTTCACCTGCTGCATACAGCAAGCTTGTTGAACTTTTTTTTTCGTCAATATTGCACTCTCGTATTTATCACTATTTGTTCGCAATTCGAACATCGGTTAACACAATTGATTGCTTCAACTGATCCTCCAGGCTAATAATGGCATGGGCGCGCTGTCACCACGCATGTAAAGCAACTCCTGTTGCCCTACCAGGAACTCTGGCAACTCTATTTGTGCTATTGTATATTCAGTTTTACCACCTGTGTTTAAATTCCGTTAATTCATCGTGAACCCGTATTCTCGAGTTACTTCTGTGCTTTGAAACCAATATTGGGCTAACAGTGAACACTGAAAGAGTGAAGTACATTTATTTTTTGTGATAACTTGCCCTTTTCAATACTCAAGTGGATCGGACTGTGTGCTGGCATTGCCATTGTTATTGTTTGGAACCGTGTAGCAGATTAAGCATCAAGTGTTCTGCCTTGCCTATCCAAAAGCGTTTATCAAGCATGGAAAAGAAATTATTGGAAGGTGTTTTGATCGCTGTCCCACGGCAGCACACTAGCACAAACTTCGAATCTGTACATGCAAACTGTCTTGAGCAGGTATGCGTAAAGGCCTCAATCCAAGGCCTAAAACTCCTACTATGCGCGATATACATTCCTCCCGACAAAAGTAACGATAGTACTATCGTTGATGCACACGTCGCTTTCGTTCGAGACTTTTTTGTGAGCAGCGCAGTCGATTGCACGTTGATGGTATGCGGCGTCTATAATCAACCGCGTATAGCATGGGATAACTGTAATGGTGTAATTAAACATGATGAGTCCACGCAGCTACCGAATGCAAGTGCTACTCTCATTGACGGCATGGTTTTTCTGAATCTAAACCAGGCAAATTTGACTCGAAATCACCTTGGACGCGTGCTTGATTTGGTGTTTTGCTTCCGCGATGCGATGTCTTCCTTCCGCGATGCGAGTATTAAATTATAGGAAAATTGATTTTGAAGTTTTAATTGCTTTTATATCGAACATTGATTGGCCAGCACTGTGGTCAGACAATAACGATGCGGACTCGATGGCAGCGAATTTTTGCGCACTTGTTGGATCATGGCTTGCAGATAATTTGCCATTTGTTAAACGACCATCTTCCCCCGCTTGGAGTAATCATAGTTTGAGAGTTTTGAAACGTAAACGAAACGCATGCTTGCGCAAACTCCGTCGCTTACAGTCAGATGAATCGACGCATGATTATAAACGTTCAAGTGAAGAATATCGACGGCTAAACTCAAGTCTCTACAAGTCATACGTGTTGAGAGTGCGCAGAAAACCGAAAAAATTTGAAATTTCGTTAGTGCAAAACGGAAATGCTTTCGACCCCAACGGACGTGTATTTGGAGGAAATGGTATCCTGCTCGGATTCTGATTCTTGCGAACTTTTTGCGAAGTTTTTCCCTTCTGTATTCGCCTCCGATTGTGCCTCGAATGACGATGCTGCGCGCGCCGCTGCGTATGTGCCAGCAGATCTTGTTCATCTTGACATCTTCGAAGTTACACATGATATGGTTACTGCCGCCGCTAAGAAACTCAAATGTTCGTACACTATTGGTCCCGATGGAATACCGGCCGTGCTTTTGCGCCGTTGCATTGATATTCTAGCCGCTTCACTTTGCACCATATTCAACAAGTCTTTGGTACAAGGGAAGTTCTCCGAGGTCTGGAAGCACTCCTATATGTTCCCGGTCTTCAAAAGTGGTAATCGTCGTAATGCCAAAAATTATCGTGGAATAACCAATTTGTCTGCCGCGTCTAGCGCACACAACTACATTTCTTCGGACAAACATGGTTTTCTCCCTGGACGATCTGTGACAACGAATCTAATGCATTACACGTTGCATTGCACTTCAGAACTCGAACGTAAAGTACAAGTCGATGTCATTCACACAGACCTCAAAGCTGCTTTTGACCGAATCGACCATAAAATATTGTTAAACAAAATCTCCCGTCTTGGTGCTTCATCTCGGTTCGTTAAGTGGCTTGAATCGTTCCTGCGCTATAGAATTTTACAAATCAAGCTGGGATCCGATGTATCGTCTGCGTTCACGAATAAGTCTGGTGTACCACTAGGTAGTAACCTTGGGCCGCTTCTCTTAATTATTTTCTTCAACAATGCCGCTGATGCTCTTGGGATCGGTTGCAGATTTGTTTACGCCGATGATTTGAAAATATACTTGACGATTCGCAACATCGAGGATTGTTATCGTTTACAATCACTTTTAAATACATTTGTGACGTGGTGTAAACTAAACCCTCTGATTATAAGTACTACAAAATGTGAAGTGATAACATTTCATCGCACTCAAACGCCAATCATTTTCAACTATACTGTCGATGGAGAAGTGCTTCGAAGAGTCGATTGCGTAACTGATCTTGAAGTTATTCTTGACCGGAAGCTTACTTTTGATAAAAATCGCGCTGCAGTTATTTCAAAAGCAAGTAGGCAATTGGGATTCATCGTTAAAGTTGCGCGTGACTTCAAGGACCCTCACTGTATCAAAGCACTGTATTGTTTTCGTCAATATTGCACTCTCGTATTTATCACTATTTGTTCGCAATTCGAACATCGGTTAACACAATTGATTGCTTCAACTGATCCTCCAGGCTAATAATGGCATGGGCGCGCTGTCACCACGCATGTAGAGCAACTCCTGTTGCCCTACCAGGAACTCTGGCAACTCTATTTGTGCTATTGTATATTCAGTTTTACCACCTGTGTTTAAATTCCGTTAATTCATCGTGAACCCGTATTCTCGAGTTACTTCTGTGCTTTGAAACCAATATTGGGCTAACAGTGAACACTGAAAGAGTGAAGTACATTTATTTTTTGTGATAACTTGCCCTTTTCAATACTCAAGTGGATCGGACTGTGTGCTGGCATTGCCATTGTTATTGTTTGGAACCGTGTAGCAGATTAAGCATCAAGTGTTCTGCCTTGCCTATCCAAAAGCGTTTATCAAGCATGGAAAAGAAATTATTGGAAGGTGTTTTGATCGCTGTCCCACGGCAGCACACTAGCACAAACTTCGAATCTGTACATGCAAACTGTCTTGAGCAGGTATGCGTAAAGGCCTCAATCCAAGGCCTAAAACTCCTACTATGCGCGATATACATTCCTCCCGACAAAAGTAACGATAGTACTATCGTTGATGCACACGTCGCTTTCGTTCGAGACTTTTTTGTGAGCAGCGCAGTCGATTGCACGTTGATGGTATGCGGCGTCTATAATCAACCGCGTATAGCATGGGATAACTGTAATGGTGTAATTAAACATGATGAGTCCACGCAGCTACCGAATGCAAGTGCTACTCTCATTGACGGCATGGTTTTTCTGAATCTAAACCAGGCAAATTTGACTCGAAATCACCTTGGACGCGTGCTTGATTTGGTGTTTTGCTTCCGCGATGCGATGTCTTCCTTCCGCGATGCGAGTATTAAATTATAGGAAAATTGATTTTGAAGTTTTAATTGCTTTTATATCGAACATTGATTGGCCAGCACTGTGGTCAGACAATAACGATGCGGACTCGATGGCAGCGAATTTTTGCGCACTTGTTGGATCATGGCTTGCAGATAATTTGCCATTTGTTAAACGACCATCTTCCCCCGCTTGGAGTAATCATAGTTTGAGAGTTTTGAAACGTAAACGAAACGCATGCTTGCGCAAACTCCGTCGCTTACAGTCAGATGAATCGACGCATGATTATAAACGTTCAAGTGAAGAATATCGACGGCTAAACTCAAGTCTCTACAAGTCATACGTGTTGAGAGTGCGCAGAAAACCGAAAAAATTTGAAATTTCGTTAGTGCAAAACGGAAATGCTTTCGACCCCAACGGACGTGTATTTGGAGGAAATGGTATCCTGCTCGGATTCTGATTCTTGCGAACTTTTTGCGAAGTTTTTCCCTTCTGTATTCGCCTCCGATTGTGCCTCGAATGACGATGCTGCGCGCGCCGCTGCGTATGTGCCAGCAGATCTTGTTCATCTTGACATCTTCGAAGTTACACATGATATGGTTACTGCCGCCGCTAAGAAACTCAAATGTTCGTACACTATTGGTCCCGATGGAATACCGGCCGTGCTTTTGCGCCGTTGCATTGATATTCTAGCCGCTTCACTTTGCACCATATTCAACAAGTCTTTGGTACAAGGGAAGTTCTCCGAGGTCTGGAAGCACTCCTATATGTTCCCGGTCTTCAAAAGTGGTAATCGTCGTAATGCCAAAAATTATCGTGGAATAACCAATTTGTCTGCCGCGTCTAGCGCACACAACTACATTTCTTCGGACAAACATGGTTTTCTCCCTGGACGATCTGTGACAACGAATCTAATGCATTACACGTTGCATTGCACTTCAGAACTCGAACGTAAAGTACAAGTCGATGTCATTCACACAGACCTCAAAGCTGCTTTTGACCGAATCGACCATAAAATATTGTTAAACAAAATCTCCCGTCTTGGTGCTTCATCTCGGTTCGTTAAGTGGCTTGAATCGTTCCTGCGCTATAGAATTTTACAAATCAAGCTGGGATCCGATGTATCGTCTGCGTTCACGAATAAGTCTGGTGTACCACTAGGTAGTAACCTTGGGCCGCTTCTCTTAATTATTTTCTTCAACAATGCCGCTGATGCTCTTGGGATCGGTTGCAGATTTGTTTACGCCGATGATTTGAAAATATACTTGACGATTCGCAACATCGAGGATTGTTATCGTTTACAATCACTTTTAAATACATTTGTGACGTGGTGTAAACTAAACCCTCTGATTATAAGTACTACAAAATGTGAAGTGATAACATTTCATCGCACTCAAACGCCAATCATTTTCAACTATACTGTCGATGGAGAAGTGCTTCGAAGAGTCGATTGCGTAACTGATCTTGAAGTTATTCTTGACCGGAAGCTTACTTTTGATAAAAATCGCGCTGCAGTTATTTCAAAAGCAAGTAGGCAATTGGGATTCATCGTTAAAGTTGCGCGTGACTTCAAGGACCCTCACTGTATCAAAGCACTGTATTGTTCGCTAGTGCGCCCCTTACTTGAAAACGTTAGTGTGGTGTGGACTCCACGCCAGCTGTCATGGAACCTGCGCCTTGAACTTGTACAAAGACGATTCATTCGACTGGCCCTGAGAGATTTACCTTGGCGTGATCCTACCAACCTACCACCCTATCCGAACCGCTATCATCTACTTGGACTTGACACTCTAGAACGCCGCCGTAAGTTACACCAAGCTGTATTTATCGCCAAGATTTTGAATGCTGAACTGGATTCTCCGAAGCTGCTGTCCATGATGAATTTTCGTGCATCTCAACGCATGCTGCCTCTTCTATGCTTGTAAACCAATACCATCGTACAAACTTTGATTATTATGAACCTGCTGCGTTTAGTATAAGAACTTTCACGAGTATTGAGCATTTATTTGAGTTTGGTGAGCCAAGTCGTATTTTTATTTATTTATTTATTTTTATTTATATTTATATAAAAATAAATAAATAAAAATAAATAAATAAACTGTGATAATTTAGAATAAACAATCACCCGAATTTCTGTACGTACGCTCAGACGGACCGTGCAGAATCTCTATTACTTTCCGATGATTAAGCGCCAGTTCGCGAAGACCGGAACTAGGTCTTGTTTCGAGGTTTTCCGATTGGACTGAAACTTTCAGGGTTTGTTTATCTATATAATAGAGCAATGTTTTGCATATTATCAGATTTTTTGAAAAGTGGTAAGTGGGGTAAAATAACCCGCCAAAAATTAATGTCAAAAAACTGCTAAAAACGTAAAATTGATATAACTTTGAGTAAACTGAACCGATTTTCATGAAAATTGGCATGTTTGTTTTACTTTATAAAAGGAACAAAAAGAGGGCTATTGGAAGTTGCTGTCGAGAATACATGCTGAGAAATTCGCATTTTTCTAAAAATAAATGGTGATTTTCACAGCTGTTTTTCTCTCACCAACAGATCTAGGATTAAAATCCAAACAATACGTTTTGTAGTGCAACTCAAGAGCTTTCATTTGATATATAAAGAAAATGCGCCGTTATAAAGATGCGTGAGAAAATCCACTTTTTCTATAATATGTTTTTGACCATTATTTTGTGCGCATTATGCGAGAAGCGTTACTCCGCTATAATTTTGAGTTTTGTTGAAATTTGGCATGCTATGTTGAGTCCGACCCTGGACCAATATCAATAGTTACTAGAGCAACGTTTTCTTAGAAACTTAATATAATATTTAATCAAAATTAAGAGAAAATTTGATCATTCGTTAGCAGTTGCTTGAAGAGCTAACACTCGTTAGTTTCTTGTTCTCCAAAATTCATGATTCGAGATTAAATACTTAGAACATGCTAATTATACTATATAAACATGCAACAAACATCAATTTTGAAGTCCGCCTGCTTCGCCTTCGCTTTAATCCATTCCTGCGTACCAGAAACAACTAACAACTCACAACTAAAATTGAATTAGTTTGAACAATTCAATTTAGGTGGCCTCTAATATTTCTGCTGATTTACAGAGAGAAAGTACAATCTATCTTTATTTAATTTTGACGTTGACTAACGTCTATATCGAAGTTAGGCGCCTGAATTTGAAAATCTAGTCATTCAACCAGGGAAAACCAGGGAAAAGTGGTCAGGTTTTGAGCGCTTATATATCAGTCATTTCTTTTCAGAATTTCGAGGTTTTCAACCAATCGGAAATTCTTTTACGGTTAAATTTATTTAACAAAAATAACCTATTGTTTGAGATACACTATTGAAAAGTTGATAAATAACATCAATTGTCTAAATCATACCGAGCAATCAATCACCACCTCTCTTCACAAGCACAGTCGACACTAACGGATACAACCGATCTAACTTTGTAAACGATTTGTTGTTGTTGTTGTTGTTGTTTACTCGAGGTCGCTTTCTGTTCCTGATATTTTTTAAAGCTATGTTGTAACTTTCGAACCAGAGACAAACTGGAAAGAACTTGTAATAAAGACGGAGTCTTACAGGTACAAGACTCCGCCTTTATTTCAAGCTTCTTCCTGTCGCTGGTTCGTAATGCGGATGCACAAAATATCAATTCATTTCATGTTGGCAGCCGACGAAGCCGGGCCGATAGAGCTCTCGCACACGCAGCTTTATACGTGTTGCGTGTTACTGTGCAAAGGATTTTGACACGCGCTCAGTTCATTCCATGACTGTACCGATACCACACGAACGTTGGATGCTAATCGTCACGGAGAAAGAAAAGCCGGGTTTCAATTTTAAGCTGATCGCGCTGGGCGCGTTGATACTTAAGCACCTATCTATCTGGCGGCTGTTATGGAGTTTTCGGTAGCTGCAGAATTGTTGGAAATGGCAGGCAAAACGGGAGAGCTAGAATCATCGGCGAATGGTTATCCGAAATAGTGATAATTGAACAAACTTGCCAGTATTGTTACTGTTGTGAAATATAATAGCACCTTTTGGTGCTCTACTATTATGTGATTGAATTAGTTAAGTTTTTTCATCATGTGTAACAGACGGAAAACCGCAAATTTCAGCAGTTTGGTTCTGCAATAAATTGACTTGGCACTTAGAAAATTAGCGAGCTTGGAGAGTGAATGGAGGATTTGATTGCACTTGCTGAGATTTTTTTTTCTTCATCTTAAATTGCTGAGATATTCATGACAATCAGTGGCAAAACGCTGGGTAACACCCGGGCGGAAAATTTGCAAGTCAACACCCTTCCTCCAGGTTGCAGTAAAATCATCTTGTAACCAGTAATTGTAATATATTATATTTTCAAATGAAATAATAACAACATTTAAAGCAAAGCAAAGCCTTGGTGCTACATTCCGTATCGGAACTCGACCTTCTGTTTATTTTCCATAGACATCGCAGCCAACTGGTTTAGTGTACAGGACGATTGCGGGTCAAGCGCTACGATCCTACTGACACTAATATTCTCACCCGAACCGGCTGCGACGACTGGCTTTTTAGGCCACCATTGTATCTCAAGAACAGCTGGGAGGGAATAACAGCATTTAGCAGTTTAATATAAATTCATGTTTTAGCCGATTTTGACACGTCTTGGCATAGCAACAGCAGATTGTCCGTTAACATCATCAAAATCAGTAGAGTAAGCACGGTCGTTTTCAATTGACAATTGGTAATTGATAGCACTGCACTGGTCGACAGAAGCGAAGAAAAATTTCTCTAAACTTTTTTTTTTAACCGTTCTACAGAGGAGTAACTCGAGTGAAAACCAGGCCAAAATTATTTTCGCTGCTATTTAGCAATATTTTGGGTAATTTTTGATTGTGAAGCGAAAATGAATTTGATTTTATTGAATCATTGTTGAGCTGAAACTCTGTTTGGAGCATGAGGCAGAGACTCATCAGGTATTTAATTTTTTTCTATTTCCCATGTACGCGTAAGCTCTTAAGAGATCTGGCAGCACAGTACTGAACGGCTGCAACGCGTTAAAAATCGTTACGAGTATTAGTGATTTTTCCACGATTTTTGGGTCAAAAAATCAATAATTTCAAGCAGGCTTATTAAGTCCGGTACGCCGCGTGTGAAATCCGTGAAATTCGTCAGGACAAGCAAACTTGCAAGTGGAAATTTGAATTAAAGATGCTGCTTCTGTCGACGTGCCAAAATATGTCTGCTGTTTCTCGTTTCCTTGGTGATAGTTCATGTAAAGTGTTCGAGAGAGAGCGGGAGCGAGAGCATGTAACCTACAAGTCAAGCATTTCGGTAGTGAAATCGGAAATCAGATAATGTATTCCGACTATTAAGAATCTTTTTCTCCTTTGAACATTCGGAAACCAGAAGCTAAGTATCCCTTTTATAACTGAATGTTTTAATAGCTCATTTAGACTGAAAATTACTACATCCATCTTCAATATGACAACATTCCAATTGGAAAAAATCAATTGGAAAATTACGTGCTATTGTTGCGTCTTAAGAGCTCTTTTTTCTTATATGTGTAAGATCTGATGGTGTTGCCGATCTGGCTTTAAAATGGAATACCTACTCGTTGTTTGTCTGATGAAAAATGTAATTCCGCCGAGCGAAGAAACTGTTGACAGTTGTTGACGCCTTTGAAGTGTGTTGTGGTTGTTCTGGTGAGTGTTAGGTTGACATACGTGATGAATGTCGAAACAGGCATGCCAAATACCTGAGTTTGTGTTTATTATTTTTTATGTATTGGGATGCAAAATTTTTGCTGCTGGTGCCCGCAAGTCCCGCCTACTGTGCAGAGCATATCTTTCAGAGTCCACGGACAGATTTCTGATGATCTGATAAGTTTTTGTTTTATAACTTCTCTAGCTTTTGAAGGTTTAAATTAGTTTATTTGACACGGCACGATACATTTTCTGTTTTACTGAGCCAAGTACAATTCGTATTAATTCTACGTTAGCAGGGAAAAGAGGGAGGCCTTTTCTTTATTCTCGCGGCCGACTACGAGCTAGTGGGGATTTAAGGTGAGAGGAGGGGAGATACAATTTTGACTTAAAACTATTTTGGAGCTTTGTTTTTCAACTGGTAGAGCAATTGTATTCTTGTTTGTTGTGGGTTCAAAATATTTGTGTAAGCATAGATGCGGGCTCTTCGTTTCCGTGTCTTCAGCATAGCATATTTGTATCCTTAATCTGACAAATAGACAAAGAAAATTTTAAATTTTAATGTCAGCGTTTTTCAGAAAGCAGTATAGCTGTGTCATGTACTGGAGATCACCGCTTCCCAGAATGTCTCTAACGGGTACGTTCGGTTGTTTTCCTCGGGCCCGAAGGGAATCTATAAGCTCGGACCTAACACCACAGTATTCGGTACACGACCAAACAACATGCTCGATGTCATGGTAGCCATCGCCACAAACGCAGTGATTACTTTCTACAAGCCCTATACGAAAGAGATGCGTGTTTAACGTGTAGTGATTGGACATAAGTCTGGACATCACGCGAATGAAGTCCCGACCTACATCCAACCCCTTGAACCATGCTTTCGTCGATACCTTAGGAAAAATGGAATGTAGCCACCGTCCCAGTTCATCTGAGTTCCATGATGATTGCCAACTGTTGAGTGTTCTCTGACGCAAAATGCTATAAAATTCATCATAAGCAATTGGTCTTTCATAAATATCGCCATCAATAGCACCCACCTTAGCAAAAGAGTCAGCCTTTTCATTACCCGGAATCGAGCAATGAGAAGGGACCCACGCTAAGGTAACCCGGTAATTTTTATCTGTTAAAGCACTTAAAAACCGCCGTATTTTCCCCAGGAAATACGGGGTGTGCTTCACAGGCTTCATCGATCGCAGAGCCTCAATGGCACTGAGACTATCTGTGAAGATGAAGTAGTGGTCTGTGGGTAGGGTTTCGATGATTCCAAGAGAGTACTGAATAGCAGCAAGTTCTGCGACGTACACGGAAGCAGGAGCATCGAGTTTGTAGGAGGCGGTAAAATTTTCGTGGAAAACACCGAAGCCAGTGGACTCATCTAGATTAGATCCGTCAGTGTAAAACCTTTTATCATAACTAACATGTTTAAACTTATTCGAAAAAATCTTAGGGATCTCTTGGGGTCGCAATTGATCCGGGATACCAGAAATGTCTTGTTTCATGGTGGTGTCGAAGAATATAGCATTATTAGAAGTATCTAAAAGTGCGACATTGGAGGAATCGTATGAAGAAGGATTAATATCTTGAGCCATATAGTCAAAATATAAAGTCATAAATCTGGATTGAGATTGAAGGTCGACCAACCTCTCGAAATTTTCAATTACTAATGGGTTCATAACTGTGCATCGAATTAGCAACCGGTAAGAGAGATTCCAAAAACGATGTTTCAACGGAAGAATACCCGCTAACACTTCAAGACTCATCGTATGAGTCGACTGCATGCAACCCAAGGCAATACGCAAACAACGATATTGTATTCTCTCTAATTTTATAATGTGCGTGTTCGCGGCGGAGCGAAAGCAGAAACAGCCGTACTCAAGAACTGACAATATCGTTGTTTGGTAAAGCCTTAGAAGGTCTCCTGGGTGGGCTCCCCACCAGGTTCCGGTAATCGTACGAAGAAAATTAATCCTCTGTTGGCATTTTCGTGTCAGATACCTAATATGACAAGCCCAGGTGCATTTAGAGTCGAACCAGACCCCGAGATATTTAGCGACTAAAACCTGAGAGATCGTTTTACCCGTTAGTAGGAGCTGCAGCTGAGCTGGGTTATGCTTCCTAGAAAAAACGACCAACTCAGTTTTCTCCGGAGAGAATTCGATACCCAGCTTAAGAGCCCATTCAGACAAATTGTCTAAGGTATCTTGCAATGGTCCTTGCAGATCGCTAGCCTCGCTACCAGTCATGGATACAACGCTATCGTCTGCAAGTTGCCTTAGCGTGCATTCTCTAGCTTTTGAGAAATAGGTAAAAATTAAATATTGACCATAATAATGTTTAGGCATTTTGTCAACTGATTTGAAATAATACATTGTTACCCGAGCCAATACGCATTTTATATACTTTTTGAGCTTGAAATGCATGCATTTTGCCAATTTTAAAATTCTAGATGTATATTTTCTTGTGTTACGTCGACTAAAAAAATGTCAGGTCGAGAGTCGGTTTTTCTTTTGTTTGCGTCTGACCTAGATATAAATTCTGCCGGAAAACAATAAATGTGATTCCATTTAGCTAGTTTAACTGTTTCGATTGAATGAGCAACTATTCGAGTTAGATTAGATTCGAGATAGATGAATAAAAAACTGTGCAAACGTTTGCCAAAACATAATAATCCTCATCGGTTACGCTTTGTATGCATGAGAGTTTTCAAGTTTATAAATTTAGCAGGTATCAAATCACAATTATAATTGTAGGTATTGAGGGTATGATGAGGTAGCTCGCGAGATAAACGAATCTTTAGAAAACGATTCACATTCGGATGTTAGGATATTTCGCATATACAGTATTCACAGAAATACTTTTCATGAAATGGACATGAGATATCTTTTAATTTAAGGGAATGTCGTAAAATATAGATAGAAGCCTGAATACTTCGCGCATCACCTATTACTTGCAAGTTACAGTGATAGGCATAAATAAAAGCCCACCTTGAGTATTTAGAAACAATTCTCGGTTTCTGGACTTTTTTATAAAAATGTGCAGCCGTCATTCCATACGATTGTTAGTTTTTTATCACTTTATCAGGTAATTAACAAGTTTTGTTATTTCTGTTGGATTTTGTTTACTCACTTACATGACTTCTTGAATGTGTGCAAAAATGTGTTGACAAAAATAAAAGCCCGCCCTCAAAAAGTGTTTTTTAAATCATTGAAAACCTTTGAGTAACTCGTCGTTTGCACATGTTATGACAGCTAGCGCTGTGCGATGTTATTTACAATTACTTAGTGGTTCAGTTGACGCGATATAAACAAAGTGTTGTTCACATTGGCATATAAAATTCGATTTTTGTTGTTTACACAAAGAGTTTTCATCAAAATTCAAATGGGTGGGAAAAAATCAGCATGCAAGTCCGAAATCTAGTTGTTCAAGATCATTTGAAGCAGATTTCGCAGCGGAAGATTGCAGAGAAGTTCGGAATAAGCCGAGGAGCAGTCCGTGGAATTGTGCAGAAGCATAATACTTATGATTCGCTTGCTGACAGATCCGGAAGAGGCCGTCGTCGGAAGACCGATAGCCGGACGGATCAACGTATCATCAGGGAAGTGAAAAAATCTCCCAAAATATCGGTCAATGTGATTCAGGAAAACTTATCGTTGGCGGTTTCGACTAGAACAGTACGCCGCAGATTAGCTGAGCATGGACTCAAGAGCAGATTCACAAAAAAAGTTCATTCATCAGCAAGAAAAATAAACTGAAACGGTTGGAATTTGCCCGGAAACATGTAAACAAGCCCAAAGACTTTTGGAAAAAAGTACTTTGGACTGATGAATCGAAATTTGAGCTTATCAACATGAAGCGGCGTGAGTGTGGCGAAAAAATGATGAAGGATTGCAGGAACGTTATTTGCAGGCTACAGGCTCTTGAGTCCATGCTCAGCTAATCTGCGGCGCAGTGTTCTAGTCGAAACCGCCAACGATAAGTTTTCCTGAATCACTTTGACCGATATTTTGGGAGATTTTTTCATTTCCCTGATGATTCGTTGATCCGTCCGGCTATCGGTCTTCCGACGACGGCCTCTTCCGGATCTGTCAGCAAGCGAATCATAAGTATTATGCTTCTGCACAATTCCACGGACTGCTCCTCGGCTAATTCTGAACTTCTCTGCAATCTTCCGCTGCGAAGTCTGCTTCAAATGATCTTGAACAACTAGATTTCGAACTTGCATGCTGGTTTTTCCAACCCATTTGAATTTTGATGAAAACTCTTTGTGTAAACAACAAAAATCGAATTTTATATGCCAATGTGAACAACACTTTGTTTATATCGCGTCAACTGAACCACTAAGTGATTGTAAATAACATCGCACAACCCTAGCTGTCATAACATGTGAAAACGACGAGTTACTCAAAGGTTTTCAATGATTTCAAAAAAACTTTTTGGGCTGTGGGCTTTTATTTTTGTCAACACATGTTTGCACACATTCAAGAAGTCATGGAAGTGAGTAAACAAAATCCAACAGCAATAACAAAACTTGTCAATTACCTGAGAAAGTGATAAATAACGAAAAATCGTATGGAATGACAGCTGCAGGTTTTTATATAAAAGGCCAGAAACCGAGAAATGTTTCTAAATACTCAAGGTGGGCTTTTATTTATGCCTATCACTGTATTTTGGCCCAATAGTTGTTTTGTTCGCGCAATAGGTTTTGTGTTCAAATTTAAGTTTCTCGTAAAAAAATATATAGCATCATTCAATTCCCGTCGTACTCCTAAAATCCTTAATCAATGAAACAAAACGTCTTAGATACATAGAAGATAGGTTCGCGAAAAGTATCTTAGTGGACGACTGCCCATAAATACCGCCAAGAGTTTTATCGTATGTAGAGAAGAAACGCGACAAACAACTAACACAAAATTCCTATACCCGTGGTGCTTGTGGAGTGTGCAGGAGTATATCCGGCCTCTAGTAACAACAAGTATCGAACTAACACCCCTTTCCTTCCTTCCTTTGATCTACGTTCTGGACCGGCAGGCGTCGGTACTGATCAGCATGCAGGGGTTATTGGAGATGCACATCGAAAAGCTAAATTCCAAGCAGGAATCACTAAATTCGATTTACAACTCCAATCGATCCTGGTCAGTAACGATGTGGCAACCGGTGGTGATCAATCAAGCTCAAGCTCCCATGTACGCGTAAGCTCTTAACTCAAAATTTGTTAAAAATAGCATTTTTCAAACGGGTCGCAAATGTCAATCCGGACGTTTCCGGATGAGATACTAACAAGAATATGCTCGTGATGATATGAACTTTCATTCCCACGAAGATTATATGATAGGATTCCACGGAATTTTTACCATTTTTGATATTGAAAAAGCTTGAAAATACAGAAAAATCACTAATTTCGAAAAGTTTCTGAGAGTAGTTATAATTTTTTAGTGCCGGAATTTCTATCAACCGATTTACTGGAATTGAACATAGAGAACTCATTTACTGCAAAATATTGATCAAATGTCATTTTTTTTACGCCTGGCACGAGTTGTTAGTATAAATGATTCGATTCCCAAAAAAGAAGCTTGAAAATTTGTCAATGTTTACAGTACTCTCTGCATATGTAAATGAAGTTAAAACTTAATTGAGTGATCCCATTTCGTAAAGCATTTGATGCAGAAAAAATATAGTGGCACCAAAAAGCCTAGAAAAACTTTTTTCTTATTTTAGCCAGCTTTTTGTTCTAGGCACTCCTCTGGTCGTTCCTATAAGTTTTGAGGCCCCTAGTAAATGTAGAAGTGCGTCAAAACGCCGTAGAATGATTGCGCGCCGGGTTCGTCGCTTCTACGTTCGTTGCTTACGGGAAAACTTATTCAAATCTCTGAAAAAGTTATCTTTGCTAGGAGCATCAAAATTCAAAGGAATGGTTTCATTTTTTCCAATTTTGAACAAAACCTGTGTTTACCAGTTTAATTATTCATCCTGATGGCACCCATGAAGATGACACTCACGAAAAATATTCTTATTGATTCCACGCAATTGACCTTCTTTTTTCAAAAATTGAGAATTGGGCAAAGCAAATTGTAGTCGAAAAAGAGGAAAAAATAAAAAATTGTAGACATTTAAAATTTTATCATGATGGCTAACTTATTGTACATAATGAACCATTATTAAATTCGATTGAGATATTGAGCTCAATAGCATAAAATCATTGCCTATATCGTCGTAGGACGTTATTAATGTGTGATATTTCTTTGAAACGATTCTCTCATTTTTCTCCGAGGTGGTCCTTTAGGTTGAAAATTACAAAAACATGTTTTTGGCAAGTGTAAACAGTCAATATTTTCCGTACAGCTTGAACATTACGTTTGGAATGCGACACGACTTCAACTGAAGCGTATTTGCAGTCATTTTTTTTTGTTTTTTGGAGAAATAAGTCTTATCTACAACTTAGCCAAAACCGTTCTGGCTTTTAAAATATTTTTAATCATCCAGTATCATTTACCAATTTTACTATTTTTTTTTAAAGTTAGTCGTGACTCAAAAAAAAAAAATTAAACCGCAGAATATTATGTTTAGCCTATAGGAACATCTGTGCAAAGTTCCAGCCAGATCAAAAATGACAATTGAAAAAATATTAAAATTTTCCTATGTTGCTAGTATTGCTCAACAGCAATATCAATATCACAGAAATATACCTCTTGTATGAGTATCCTTGTATACGAATCGGCACGGCGATCCTAACTGTATGTTTAGAAAGAACAAAGTCAATGATCTTGCGCACTCTAATAAGATGGGTGAAAATTGAAATCATTCAGCACAAGCTACTATAGAGCTCTAATGTACAAAATTCAGGGGTGATTGATTCAGCAGTTTGAAAACAAATAAAGTTTGCGACCGCTTTCCTAAACCACGCCTCTGGAATGCAGCAAAGTCAATGTCACAGAAACACGCTCCATACTCGAATGGAGCACAAATTTTATTGACACGACAAGAACTGTACGAAAAAGTCCTGGATTGCATAATTGAACGCAAGATCAGTTCCAGTCGCTTATCAAGTCCAAATTTCGTCAAGCTTTTATTTCATTTATTTTTTTTTAATAAGGGGATTGTTAGTAGTTTAGGTATTTATGATAAATATTAGTATAATGAGTATGTGTGTCCAATCACAAATGGTGATTTCTCAACACTAAACATCGCAACCCCTGAAGCAGAGCTAGAATTCGCCAATATTTCATTCGTTAGGATGTCACCATTTAGTCCTCGATTTGTTTAATCAAAAAATACATCAAATTAAAAATAGTTATAAATAGTAAAATAAATAGTAAAACTTGTTTTGAATTTTTCTATTTGAATCAAACAGTTTCTAACATGCATATATGAATTTATGATTGATTCTTTCACTAAAATAACGTTTTACTGAAATCATTGGCAACATTCGTTCCCAAATTACAAACCGTACCGGACTTGGAGCCGAGCCGGAACGCAACCAAAAGAACTGCACCCTAAACGGACCGCAACAAAACAATAAACAATATCGCACGCTAGCCTGGAGGGCTAATGCGGTCTCGATCAACTAGATTAAGGGCCAACCACATACCACGTGGACAGCTTTGAGGGGGGGGGGGTGTCTAATGTCCACGGTCCATACATTTTTTTTAGAATTTATATGGACAGTTGTCCACGGAGGGGGAGAGGGGGGGGCAAAATCGTTAAAAGCTGTATGTGGATGGCCCCTTATTAGTTGAGAGAATTCGCTATCTATATTGTTTTTGGCACGTTTTGCATGTTGTAGGATAAGTACAACGATACACCGTGCCCCAGTGCTGAGTTGAGAAAATTTTCAGCTCGAAAAGATCCACGACATGATCGGGATCAAACCCGACATCACAACCGTGTGGGAGAGCTAGCCGACCGACATCGCTAACCACAGAACCACGAGAACCAGGCTCGTTCCGATTTTCAATCAGACCGGACAAGACCAAATTCCAGACCTAACTTTTCATTCCGATATCGAGCACTTTAACACTTGCGTACCCGGGCGGAAAATTTGCAAGTCAACACCCTCCCTCCAGGTTGCAGTAAAATCATCTTGTAACCAGTAATTGTAATTTATTATATTTTCAAATGACGAGTTACAGGATACAGAACGTATTGTACAGGACGATTGCGGGTCAAGCGCTACGATCCTACTGACACTAATACCTGAACTGACACTAACCCGAACCGGCTGCGACGACTGGCTTGTTAGGCCACCATCGTATCTCAAGAACAGCTGGAAGGGAATAACAGCATTTAGCAGTTTAATACAAATTCATGTTTTAGCCGATTTTGACACGTCTTGGCATAGCAACAGCAGATTGTCCGTTAACATCATCAAAATCAGTAGAGTAAGCACGGTCGTTTTCAATTGACAATTGGTAATTGATAGCACTGCACTAGTCGACAGAAGCGAAGAAAAATTTCTCTAAACTTTAACTGGAAAAATGAAAAAAATATAACTTTTTTAACCGTTCTACAGAGGAGTAATTCGAGTGAAAACCAGGCCAAAATTATTTTCGCTGCTATTTAGCAATATTTTGGGTAATATTTGATTGTGAAGTGAAAATGAATTTGATTTTATTGAATCATTGTTGAGCTGAAACTCTGTTTGGAGCATGAGGCAGAGACCCATCAGGTATTTTATTTTTTTCTATTTCTCATGTACGCGTAAGCTCTTAACGTCAAAATTTGTTAAAAATAGCATTTTTCAAACGGGTCGCAAATGTCAATCCGGACGTTTCCGGATGAGATATTAACAAGAATATGCTCATGATGATATGAACTTTCATTCCCACGAAGATTATATGATAGGATTCCACGGAATTTTTACCATTTTTGATATTGAAAAAGCTTGAAAATACAGAAAAATCACTAATTTCGAAAAGTTTCTGAGAGTAGTTATAATTTTTTAGTGCCGGAATTTCTATCAACCGGTTTACTGGAATTGAACATAGAGAACTCATTTACTGCAAAATATTGATCAAATGTCATTTTTTTGACGCCTGGCACAAGTTGTTAGTATATATGATTCGATTCCCAAAAAAGAAGCTTGAAAATTTGTCAATGTTTACAGCACTCTCTGCATATGTGAATGCAGTTAAAACTTAATCGAGTGATCCCATTTCGTAAAGCATTTATCCAAGATGCAGAAAAAATATAGTGGCACCAAAAAGCCTAGAAAAACTTTTTTCTTATTTTAGCCAGCTTCTTGTTCTATGCACTCCTCTGGTCGTTCCTATAAGTTTTGAGGCCCCTAGTAAATGTAGAAGTGCGTCAAAACGCCGTAGAATGATTGCACGCCGGGTTCGTCGCTTCTACGTTCGTTGCTTACGGGAAAACTTATTCAAATCTCTATAAAAGTTATCTTTGCTAGGAGCATCAAAATTCAAAGGAATGGTTGAAAAGCTAGCATCTTTCATTTTTTCCAATTTTGAACAAAACCTGTGTTTACCAGTTTAATTATTCTCCCTGATGGCACCCATGAAGATGACACTCATGAAAAATATTCTCATTGATTCCACGCAATCGACCTTCTTTTTTCAAAAATTGAGAATTGGGCAAAGCAAATTTTAGTCGAAAAAGAGGAAAAAATAAAAAATTGTAGACATTTAAAATTTTATCATGATGGCTAACTTATTGTACATAATGAACCATTATTAAATTCGATTGAGATATTGAACTCAATAGCATAAAATCATTGCCTATATCGTCGTAGGACGTTATTAATGTGTGATATTTCTTTGAAACGATTCCCTCATTTTTCTCCGAGGTGGTCCTTTAGGTTGAATATTACAAAAACATGTTTTTAGCAAGTGTAAACAGTCAATATTTTCCGTACAGCTTGAACATTACGTTTGGAATGCGACACGACTTCAACTGAGGCGTATTTGCAGTCATTTTTTTTTTGTTTTTTGAAGAAATAAATCTTATCTACAACTTAGCCAAAACCGTTCTGGCTTTCAAAATATTTTTGATCATCCATTACCATTCACCAATTTTACTAATTTTTTTTTCAAAGTTAGTCGTGACTCAAAAAAAAATCCTACCGCAGAATATTATGTTTAGCCTATAGGAACATGTGCAAAGTTTCAGCCAGATCAAAAATGACAATTGAAAAAATATTAAAATTTTCCTATGTTGCTAGTATTGCTCAACAGCAATATCAATATCACAGAAATATACCTCTTGTATGAGTATCCTTGTATACGAATCGGCACGGTGATTCTCATTCAGCACAAGCTACTATAGAACTCTAATGTATAATATTCAGTGGTGATTGATTCAGCAGTTTGAAAACAAATAAAGTTTGCGACCACTTTCCTAAACCACGCCTCTGGAATGCAGCAAAGTCAATGTCACAGAAACACGCTCCATACTCGAATGGAGAACAAATTTAATTGACACGACAAGAACTGTACAAAAAAGTCCTGGATTGCATAGTTGAACGCAAGATCAGTTCCAGTCGCTTATCAAGTCCAAATTTCGTCAAGCTTTTATTTTACTTTTTTTTTAATAAGGGGAGTGTTAGTAGTTTAGGTATTTATGATAAATATTAGTATAATGAGTATGTGTGTCCAATCACAAATGGTGATTTCTCAACACTAAACATCGCAACCTCTGAAGCAGAGCTAGAATTCGACAAATATTTCATTCGTTAGGATGTCACCATTTAGTCCTCGATTTGTTTAATCAAAAAATACATCAAATTAAAAATAGTTATAAATAGTAAAATAAATAGTAAAACTTGTTTTGAATTTTTCTATTTGAATCAAACAGTTTCTAACATGCATATATGAATTTATGATTGATTCTTTCACTAAAATAACGTTTTACTGAAATCATTGGCAACATTCGTTCCCAAATTACAAACCGTACCGAACTTGGAGCCGAGCCGGAACGAAACCAAAAGAACTGCACCCTAAACGGACCGCAACAGAACAATAAACAATATCGCACGCTAGCCTGGAGGGCTAATGCGGTCTCGATCAACTAGATTAGGGGCCATCCACATACCACGTGGACAGCTTTGAGGGGGGGGGGGGGGTGTCTAATGTCCACGGTCCATATATTTTTTTAGAATTTATATGGACAGTTGTCCACGGAGGGGGAGGGGTAGGGGGGGGGAGCAAAATCGTTAAAATCTGTCCACGTGGTATGTGGATGGCCCCTTATTAGTTGAGAGACTTCGTTATTTATATTGGCACGTTTTGCATGTTGTAGGATAAGTACAACGATCACCGTGCCCCAGTGCTGAGTTGAGAAAATTTCCAGCTCGAAAAGATCCACGACATGATCGGGATCGAACCCGACATCACAACCGTGTGGGAGAGCTAGCCGACCGACATCGCTAACCACAGAACCACGAGAACCAGGCTCGTTCCGATTTTCAATCAAACCGGACAAGACCAAATTCCAGACCTAACTTTTCGTTCCGATATCGAGCACTTTAACACTTGTGTACCCGACCCCTCCGCAGCCGAAAAAATGAAAATTCTTTTACCTGCCATTCCACGAGATTTGAACCGATTTTGATCGAACCTTTATCAAAAGATCACAAATTTATCATAGTTTTAAGGACACTAGAAGACATTTTGAAATTTTCCGTTGTTCCGGTTTTATCGGGGGGAACCGTGGGGTGAGTACCCTTCCAGAAGCAAGGGCTAGAATAAAAATGATAGCGAAACCTTGCTTGCGACTTATCAAACTTCAAGTCAACACTATTGGCGATCGGTTTTTGGCCGTATAAGGAATTGCATTCATTCTTTTATGTTAAATTCAATTCACTGTCCCGTTTCGAAAATTTTCTCTTAGTGCCAGAAAGTCGGTTATTCCTAAAAAAATTTTTTTTTTGAGAGAACAGATCTCGATGTATCATGCATATCTGAGATATTTGGCATCAAAAATTTCATTCAAAAAGCAGGGCTGATGAGGGCTTGTCAAGTTGGTAAAAAAGTGATTTTAGTGACTATTTTTCGAAAAAAAAATGACTTTTTGATGAAAAAAGTGACTTTTGAGTAACCAGCTTAAAAAAAGTGACCAAGTCACTAAAAAGTGACCACCTTGCAGCCCTGATAAATGCAAAACGCACGCCTGAATACCTCGCAAACTTCCTTTGCTGATTTGTCTCTAGTTTCTGAAACTTGTATCCATCTGGAGCAGTAATCTGCCATCATCAAAATATTTTTCCTCCAAATTCAAAAAAGTCGCATACTTATTGCTCAAAACATCGTTTTGGCACGGGGTGTGGGATGAGCGGTTCTTTGATGTTTTATCTGTGAAATTTTTCACAAACATTGCACTTCGAAATTGTTTCCTCAATATCACGATTCATCTTGGGCCAGAAAAAAATAATTGCAGCTCGTTTTTTCGTTTTTGAGATTCCTCTATGAGTGTCGTGAAGCAATTCTAGCATCGGACGACTCATGCTTCCGGGAACGAATATTTTCTCTTCCATGAACAACAACCCGCTTTCTTCATACAGCTTGTCCCGGAACTGCCAGTAGAATCGAAGATTATCCGGGAGTTTCGAACGATCGTTAAGCCACAGGTTTCTTCATAAGAGCTACCAAAGGTTTGTGGTCGGTTTGCACCTTAACTTCACGCCCATAGATGTATTGGTGATACTTCTTGCATGCAAAAAGAATGGCCAGAAATTCTTTCTCGACTTGTGCATAATTTTGTTCGCAGCTTGAAAGACTCCTAGAGCTATACTCCACCGGTTTTCCATCTTGTAGAGGGCATGCCCCAAGTCCGCATTCCGATGCATCAGCCTGGATCACAGTTTCCTTGTGTTCGTCAAAAACACTCAAAACTGGGGTTGTGGTGATTAACTTCTTGATATTGTCAACAGCTTCCGAATGAGCCGGTAGCCATTTGAAAACTGTACCTTTCTTAAGTAGCTCTCTCAGCGGTGCAGTATTTCCAGCCAAATATGGAAGAAAATTCCGGAGGTAATTGTTCCTAAAAATCTCTGCAAAGCTTTAGTATCGGTTGGCATCTCTGTTTTCGCAATGGCTTTTGTCCTCTCAGAATCCGGTTCCACTCCTTTCGCCGAAAACACATGGCCCATATATTTTACATTCCACTCTCTAAACTGAATTTTCTTCGGGTTAAATTTTGCATTTATTTTGGCTGCTCTATTCAAAACAGCTTTCAAACGACGATCGTGTTCTTCACGAGTTCGGCTAGAAATCAATATGTCTTCGATATAGATGGTTACGCCCTCCAGGTCTCCGAAAAAATATTCATTCCATTTCTAAAACATTTCTGCTGACACGTTTAATCCAAATGGTAGCCGCAAAAATTTGAAGATTCCGAAAGGTGTACTGAAACTACATAAATCACTCGACTCTTCATCCAATTCTAGATGATAGAATCCATCCTTGAGATCCAGCACAGTTTAATACTCAGCGCCACTCAACGTCGATGCCAAGTCCTGTAGAGTCGGAATTTGGTAAAAATCTCTCCTTAAAGCCACATCCAACTCGACAGGATCTAAACATACCCTAATTGCTCCATTCGGTTTTTCCACAATCGTGACGTGATTAACCCATCCTTTTGGTGTCTCCACTCGCTTGATGATCTGTGAACTCTCAATCTCTTGTAGTTTTTTCTTAAGCTTCTCCTTCAAAACTAGTGCAACACGGCGTGATGGATGACATTTTTTGTTGAATTTCCCAACTCCTTCAAATATATCTCGATGCTGCTCCACAAGATCATACGTGTTTTCACAAGTAACAGCATCAATACAAGGGGTAAACGTTGCACTACACACAAATGAACGCATGCTGTGAGACCCAATATCGGTTGTTTTCCTACGTCTGTAATCCAAAAATCGTCTATTAGTGCCTGACCATTGTGAAAATTTTTAATTCAACTATTGCTTTGGGTTTATAAGCTACACCTCCATAAGCACGAAAGGTTAACAAAGGTTTAGATTTAACGTTTACACACATTTTGTCAAAAACATCACACGGAATAAAATTTACATCAGATCCTGCATCTAGGTAGTTTGAATCGTAACACAGTATTTTCTACTTTCAAATCGGTATACCATCCTTCTTTTCTTACATTTACCAAATTGACTGTAGGCAGCTCTCGTACTATCGAACTAACGATGACTTCATCACACTCATCATCATCATTGATACCGCCATCAATCCGCTCTCTGGATCCCGATGAACGGTGGGGGCTCTCAGCACGAATCTCTTGGGTTTGTACTGGTCTACTTCGGCAAGCTCTTGTGTAGTGGTGCATTTTTCGACATCTCCTACACTGCTGTCCGTACGCTGGACATCTTTTTTTTTGTATGGGTGGTTAGACAATAATCACATTGTGTGAGGTTTTTGTGATTTCGATTTCCCCTCTGTGATCCACGATTGTTTTTCGCTTGGCTTGATCCCGCACATCTGGTAACCGCTTCAACCATAACAAGACTCGAAGTTCCACGGTTAATAAGCTGCAGTTATTTCCTTTTCAACTCAACCAACCGCGCCGCTCGTATTGCAATTTTTTACCAACGTATGGAGATCAGTCAAAAATGTTCAAACGGTTTATATTCGGCCTGGCTACGAGAATAAAACTTCCAGCGCGAGTATATCTCATTGTTCCGGGGATTGCAGTAAACAAAAAAAAATTCCACCACTTTTGCATTCGTGCCTACCTCCTCTTCCTCGAATGTAAATATATTGTACACATCGACTGCATCGTCGCCAATTAGGTTGAGAAGAGTAGCTATTTTCACTTCATCCGGTTTTACATCATAGTCAATCGCTATCATGAAGAATTCCATCTGCTGTTTGAACTTTTTCCAGTGCGCGGCAACATTTCCTGATAACTCTAGGGCCTCCGGTCGTTTGAAGCTGTCCATCCTATAGGGTTCTGCGATAGTTGGTGAAAGCACTGTTCCGCGAGTTCATCTAATATGCCGTAACGTAGCTAATCGCGCCTTCCGTTCAGCGATGGCTATGTCCAAATAGCTTTCTGACGACACCTTCTTTCGTTTAAACGTAATCCGCAGGTTGAATTAATTTGAAATCGTTACTGTTTTTTGACGTAGAATATGTCATACGGCAACATATACAGGGACCTAACTTCAAAACCGAAAACATCGAGAGCGTCGCGTCACGAATATTGTCCAATTTCAAACGTTTTAAATTCAGTCAGTTTTCAACCAATTTCTATCATTTTTGCAGCTATCGATTGGAAAATCATTTAAGCACCCATCCAAATGCAGAAAATTGTAATCTGATTGTTAGAACTATTGAAAATCGTTGAACATTGGCGAAACATAAATGTCGACTTTTGATTGGTCGCTATCTGCTTTTCCCTAAAAAGGACGACAGAATGGAGTACCTAGTTAGCCGGGAATGCACTCTTTGGGCTATATAAAAGACTGTTTCTCCTCAAGCAAATCAGTTTACTAGCAGCAGGCAGCAGCAGCGGACTACAACACCGATGGCAGTAAGCGAAGGCAGCGTGAATCAGCAGCTGGCAACAGCGGCGGTGGTAGTGGTTAGCTGCAGTTCCTACCTTTTTCATTTCGGCTTCTCTTCGATCTGAGTTGGACCCCACCAGCGGTAATCCAATTCAGATATCGTTGAGTGAATACAACCCGAAACTGAAAGAGACTCGCACCGCTAGGTGGTTTGAGAAGCCACCATCATCCAGCGTATGTATATATAGGGTGTGTGCACATAACGTGTGTGAATATCTGTAGCGTGTGTCCCTAATATATAAGGTGTGTGGCTAGCGTGCGTGGCTTGCTATATAGCGTGTGTGGCTAGCAGTATAGCGATTGGAATTTTCATATATAATTGCTGATAAATCACCTCATGTAGAATTTAATTAGCACTGTAAATCGTTCAAAACTAAATAAAAAATTTGCCATGTTGAAAAAAAAATACAGTTGTCAATAAATGGCATTGACAAACACAATTAACCTCAAAGTTTATCTGAAGATCGTAAAATGCAGAAAATTGTTGTTTAAACTGTTATATCATAGATGGGGAATGCCCTATTTGCCCTTGTCTATAGCCTCTTCGTAGCCACTGCCTAAATTAAGATATCTTAGTGCAACTTGATACAAAAGACAGCCTCAAAACAATTCATTCTTGTTTTGGATACGGCAACAAGTGAAACCGCGGTGCCGGCTACAGAGGTAAACGTCACGTGGAGCAAAGAGACTAATAAATTAATCAACCCCAATTGAGTGTATTCCCAAACCTATTCCAAGAAATACATTGACATAAGACAGGCTGTCGTATTCTACGTTACCTCTGCGGTCGTGTCTTATAAACAACCTCCTCAACTATTTTTTGATTTTCATCACTCTATTACCGACTGCGCCATGTTGTGTTCTTTCACGGAGCGATAACACGAAACGTGTTGGCGGTTTGCTTAGACAATAACGACTAATTTATTCTATATTGACATACAAGATATAGACATACAAAAATACAGTAGAGGCCACAGCAACATATACAACACATGCTGCAGCTAATGTCCGCTTTGTTGAACTGTAACTCGATGTACGAAGCTGCTCAAGTATAAAATTTACAACTAATATTGTTATGAATTGAAATTCAGCAATGACTTTAAGTAATGCTGTAAATTTTCTAAATTGGAATGCTCGCCCTGTGAAAGCGAAAGAAGATGATTTTTTTAATTTTTTATCAGTCCATGGCGTGCATATTGCAGTTGTGACTGAAACGCTTTTAAAGCCTAACATTAAACTAAAAAGAAACCCCAACTATATAGTTCACAGATTCGATAGAACTGATGTTACCAGAGGTGGAGTTGTAATAGTTATCCACCGTCGAACAAAACATCGTGTTATGCCCCATCTTGAAACGAAAATTATTGAAAGTTTGGGAACTGAAATCGGTATTTTATTTATAGCCGCAGTGTATTTACCTTTTCAATGCACTGGTGAGCAGAAAAATCAATTCAAGGAAGATTTACAAAAACTCACGAGAGATAAATCTAAGTTTTTTATCATCGGTGATTTTAATGCAAAACATCGTTCGTGGAATAATGCACAAAACAATTCCAATGGAAAAATATTGTTTAACGATTGCTCGGCTGGATTTCATTCAGTTGTATTTCAAAATGGTCCTACATGTTTTTCTTCTGTTAGGAATCCATTCACAATTGATTTGGTACTAACAAATCAAAGTCATTCATGCAGTGATTTGTTAACTCATGCTGATTTTGATTCTGATCATCTTCCTATAGTTTTTTCCATATCCCGTAAAACTATTTTAAATTCCACTAGGTCTGTGTTTGATTATCACAAGGCCAATTGGGATCGATATCGTACCACGATCGAAGAAAGTTTGAATTGTGATATTGTTTTACACAACAGTGCTGGCATTGACGGAGCATTGGATGATTTGTGCAGTTTAACACTCAATGCCCGAAACATATCAGTTCCTAAGGCTAGAGTAAAATTTAATGCACCAATCGTTGACAATGAGCATCAACTTCTTTTACGTTTGAAGAACATACGGAGACGTCAATATCATAGAACTCGTGATCCTGCTTTGAAAGTTATTTTTAAAGATTTACACTCGGAAATCAAACATAGATTCACTTTCTTGCGAAATGAAAATTTCATGAGAGAAGTTGAACAACTAAAACCATATTCCAAACCTTTCTGGAAGCTTTCGAAGGTTCTTAAGAAACCTTCAGAGCCCGTTCCAGCCCTCAAAAATGGCGACCACATATTTCTTACGAATGAACAAAAAGCTCAAATTTGCTCAGCAGTTCGAGAGTGTTCATAATTTCAATTTGAACGTAATGAGCTAAATGAAAATGAAGTATTACAATAGTATGATCAGATCACCACTCAAAAATTTCTTCCTGAAGAGGTACTAGAAACAAACTTGAATGAAATACGAACTATTATCAAGAACTTTAAAATATGAAAGCACCAGGAGATGATGGTATTTTTTATATCCTCCTCAAATGATTTCCTGAAAGCTCTTTAAATTTCTTGGTGAGAATTTTCAACAGATGCTTTGAATTAGCATATTTTCCCTCAAAATGGAAAAATGCCAAAGTCACCCTAATTTTAAAACCTAAAAAAAAAATCCAGCTGAAGCATCAAGTTATCGTCCAATTAGTATAGTCTCTTCTATGACACATTACAGCGTAACGCGACACCATGAGGAACCGACTTTGGTGTACATTTTAGGCTGTATATTAGAAATTAGCTTGAAGAGCATATGATTAAACAGGTCGTAAATAATGCCAACTAAATGTACTTTCTTATGACGGGTTGGTTTAGCAATTTAGATAGTTGTATCATGCACTGCAACCCGATACATTTTGTAACGCGACACCATCGCTGAATTTCGCTTTTTCAACCTTCGATGGCATACGTTCAGATATCTGCTCTGCTGTAAGTTCTTGAACCCTGATTTCTTCTAGACATTTGCTCCGGAGACAAAATCCCAAAAACATTTCAGTGTGTCAATGTTGTCGCGTTACGCAAAACAGTCTCCTGCAAATGGTGTCGCGTTACGAAAATGCGAGCTTTGTAAATGTGGGCATCATGATAAGTTTTTAGTCATACTATCTTCGGCAAAGTTGTTGTTTAGGTTAATACCAATAAGTTTATGCTATGACATTTACATTTAGTTCAAAGTTACGCCGATGGGGGCATTTCAGATTAATATTATTTTACCACTAATCGTACTGAGAATGGTTTCCTTCATAAACAAGCTATATCTCATTCAGAATTCAACATTTTTTTATACAGTTTTCCTTGAAGTCAAAGGGAAACAAGTAGTTTATGTAAAGCTATTACTCCGCACCCTCTACTTTTCGACTGACAAACAAAAGTAACTGTATCTTTATGAAACATTGGGCCCTTTTTTTCTACTACAATCTTACTCAAAATTGCACTCAAATTGCAAATTTGTGGAGGTTTCTAAAAAAATTTATCAAAATGTACTTTAAGTAAGAAAAGATATATGAAAAACACGAATTCATTCGTTTTTCTGGTTTTTTTTTTTTTTTTTTTTTTAAGGGGGGATTTGTTAGTAGCTTAAGTATTTATGATAAATATTAGTAAATAATGAGTATGTGTGTCCAATCACAAATGGTGACTTCTCAACACTGTTAGAAATTTGTAATTTTAATTGTTAGGATTTGTTTGCTTTCGCAATTAGGACTTATCATTCGTAGGGATTTAAACCTACTTGTCAGAAAAGGGGAAGTTAACTTACAACTAACTTAATTGCTAACTTATTGGCTATAAAGAGAGCTTATCGTAGCAATTGAGGATTGCAACGATTTTTGTCGAAAATTGTTAATAATTTTATTTGACATAGCTTCTAATGGTTCAACACCAGTAAGTCTATGTAATTCGAGTGTACCAAACCAAGGAGGACGCTTCAAAATCATTTTCAGAATTTTATTCTGAATCCTTTGGAGCGTTTTCTTCCTTGTTGAACAGCAACTTGACCAGATCGGTACAGCATAAAGCATTGCTGGTCTAAAAATTTGTTTGTAAATCAAAAGTTTGTTCTTTAAACAAAGTTTAGAATTCCTGTTAATGAGAGGATATAAACATCTCGTATATTTGATGCACTTGGCTTGTATACTCTCAATGTGCTCTTTGAAAATAAGTTTTTTATCATAAATTAGTCCCAAGTACTTAACCTTGTCGGACCAACTTAAAATAACCCCATTCATCTTGACAACGTGATTATTGTTTGGCTTGAGGAAAGAAGCCCTAGGCTTATGCGGAAAAATTATCATTTGAGTTTTAGAAGCATTGGGAGAGATTTTCCACTTTTGCAAGTAGGAAGAAAAAATATCTAAACTTTTCTGCAATCGACTGCATATGACACGAAGACTTTTTCCTTTTACGGAAATGCTTGTGTCATCGCAGAACAATGACTTTGTGCATCCTGGAGGCAAATCAGGAAGATCTGAAGTGAATATGTTGTACAGGACTGGACCCAAGACTGAACCTTGAGGCACACCTGCTCTGACAGGAAATCTATCAGATTTTGAATTCTGATAGACAACCTGCAGAGTTCGATCAGTAAGATATTTTTTTAAAATTTTGATTAGGAAAATTGGAAAATTAAAAGTTTGCAATTTCGCAATCAAACCTTTATGCCAAACACTGTCGAATGCTTTTTCTATGTCTAAAAGAGCAGCTCCAGTGGAATAACCTTCAGATTTGTTAGCTCGTATCATATTAGTAACTCTGAGCAATTGATGAGTTGTGGAATGCCCATGGCGAAATCCAAACTGTTCATTTGCAAAAATTGAATTTTCGTTGATGTGTGACATCATTCTGTTAAGAATAACTCTCTCAAACAGTTTACTTATTGAAGAAAGCAAACTTATTGGTCGATAACTTGAAACTTCAGCTGGGTTCTTATCCGGTTTTAAAATTGCAGTAATTTTTGCATTTTTCCATAATTTGGGAAAATATGCAATTTTGAAGCAGCAATTGAAAATTTTCACTAAAAATTCCATTGTGCTCTCAGGGAGATGTTTGATTAGTATATTAAAGATTCCATCGTCACCAGGTGCTTTCATATTTTTGAAATTTTTAATAATTGATTAAATCTCATTCAAGTTAGTTTCAATTATTTCTGCAGGTAAAAAATTCTGGGAAGAAATTAAATCAAATTGACGTGTGACTTCATTTTCAATTGGACTCACAAAATTCAAATTTGAGTTATGAACACTCTCAAACTGCTGAGCAAGTCTTTGAGCCTTTTGTTCATTGGATACAAGAAAACGTTCACCATCTTTTAAAACTGGAATAGGCTTTGAAGGTTTCTTAAGAATCTTCGACAGCTTCCAAAATGGTTTTGAATATGGTTTCAATTTTTCAACTTTAGTCTCAAAATTTTGATTTCTCAGAAGAGTAAATCTATGTTTAATCTCTTTCTGTAAGTCTTTATAAATAGTTTTAAAAACAGGGTCACGAGAACGTTGATATTGACGTCTGCGGACATTTTTCAAACGAATTAGAAGTTGAAGATTTTCGTCAATTATTGGTGAATCAAATTTCACTTGAGCCTTTGGAACAGAATAATTCCTGGCATCAACAATTGCACATTTTAATGCTTCCAAAGCGGAATCAATATTCACTTCGTTTTGCAAATCAAGCTCATTATTGAAATTTCTCTCAATATAATTTTTGTATCTTTCCCAATTAGCTTTGTTATAATTAAAAACAGAGCTCATAGGGTTTAAAACTGATTCATGTGATAAAGAAAAAGTTATTGGAAGATGGTCAGAATCAAAGTCAGCATGTGTGATCAAATCACTACATACATGACTTTGATCTGTCAGCACCAAATCAATTGTTGAAGGGTTTCTTACAGAAGAAAAGCATGTAGGACTATTCGGAGACAAAATAGAATAGTATCCTGAAGAACAATCATTGAATAAAATTTTGCCATTGGAATTACTTTGAGAATTATTCCATGAACGATGTTTAGCGTTAAAATCGCCGATTATGAAAAATTTCGAACGATTTCTGGTGAGTTTTTGTAAATCACCCTTAAAATAATTTTTGAGCTCGCGTGTGCATTGAAATGGTAAATATGCTGCGGCAATAAATAAAATCCCAAGTTCAGTTTGAACTTCAATTCCCAAAGTTTCAATAACTTTCGTCTCAAGATGAGAACCCTGAATCCTATCATATCTATGAACCACGTAATTGGGATCATATTTTAATTTTATGTTAGGTTTCAAAAATGTTTCAGTAATAACTGCAATATGCACATTATTTACTGTTAAAAAATTAAAAAGCTCATTCACATTGGCCTTCAATGAGCGAGCATTCCAATTGAATATTTTAATTGTTTTATTTAAAATCATTGCTAAATTTTAAATTAGAAACAATTTTAATAGTAAAATTTGTGCCTATTTGAATGGCTTCAAACATTGATTTTGCCTGCAACATGGCGTTCATAAGATCGAACATTGCCTGTTGCAAAAAAGAAAGTTTACCTGCCGTAATAGGCCCCAGGCAGTTGACATTAGAAAAATATTTTCGGCAGCAATATTAGCTGGAGTAACAGGTGTACAATTATTTTCTAGCGTGTTTTGCTTACCCATATTAACGGTCATTTTCGAACTACCAACACTAGGCGGTATAATGTTCGAACTACCTGTAACCTGTGCGTAAGTTAAACGGGTATGCAAAGGAGTAGGTAAACTATGCGTCACTGGTACGCTTGGAGAATTTTGTTTTGAAGTTGGTTTTAATTGAGAAATTGAATTTTGTTTACCTTCCCTTGCCTTAAAAATTGCTAAACGGACTGGGCATTGATAAAAATTTGACATATGGTTGCCGTTACAATTCGCACAGCGAAAATTTTTACTCTCTTTCACAGGACATGTGTCCTTTTTGTGAGAAGAGTCTCCACAATTAAGACATTTTTGGTCCATGTTACAGAATTTGGAACCATGGCCATAACGATGGCAAGTACGGCATTGGGTGATATGCTTTTCACCTCCGCCATACTTCCTATAAGTTTCCCACTTTACACGCACATTATACAAAGCATGTGCTTTTTCAAAAAAATTTAAGTTGTTAACCTCATTGCGGTTAAAATGAATTAAATAATTAACAAGGGAAATTCCAGTTCTCTGACTGTTTTCGCCTCGTGATTTTTGTTTCATTAGAACTACTTGGGTAGGGGCTATGCCAAGTAATTCTGTTAAAGCAAGTTTGATCTCATCAACGGTTTGATCGTTGGTGAGACCTTTCAAGACAACCTTGAACGGCTTGGCGTTCTTGGTGTCATATGTAAAAAATTTGTACATCTTGTCAGTTAAATACTGAACAAGACGATCACGACCCTTTACTGAGTCGGCTAATAAGCGGCATTCACCTCTACGGCCAATTTGATAGGTAACTTTAACGTCAGAAACAAACGTTGAAAGTTCCTTTTTGAATATATTAAATTCAGAAGAAATAGTTACCACAATAGGTGGAACTTTCTCCTTTTTTAAAGATTTTATATTTTGTATAGTTTCATTATTGGTAACTTCCATTTCACCAGCTTCTTGCTCAGGCAAAATATCAAAAGGATTGTCACTACAGACACTCGATGTGTCAGAAAGAGATGCCTCTCTTTTCCTCCCCGCAGCGATGCGAGGTTTCTTTTTCCGTCCAGCCATTTCAGGTGATACGAAAAAAGTTAAAACAAATGTTAAATTCAAAAGTAGGTAGTCTTGAGAAAGACTGATGGGAAATAACTTTCAGGTAGTCTTTAAAAGACACACTGACAAAACACAAACTTTGAAGCTATAGGCAGTCAAAGACCAGTCCACAAGCAACCGAAAAAACGTCTGATCTGTAGGACAGTTCAAGACGCACTGATCGTTTTTTCTGGGGTTTGTTGTGGCTTGTGTGTCGGAATATTAAGTAGTGTCGTAACCATCTGGTATTGAGTGAGTTTGGCAGTAATATTGTTAGATAATTTATAATATAGGGTAAATTACCAATTCTCGTCAGTCTATGTCGTTTGTCATATTTTAAACTGTCATCCTCCTATAGTAAGCTGCCCAATTTCATTTATTATTTTTCTAGCATTCTTTCCTACTTTTTAACTTATTGGAAAAATTGAGAAAAGACACAAATAGTTCAACGGAGCTTCTAAATTTAATTGCAAAAAAGCCACTCTCACAGTTCCGTTTTGGTCAAGCCATTTCCATTATAGTCAGAATTTGGTTTAGTTCGTCAGTAGCAGAGAGAGAAAGAAAGCTTGTAAAACTATACTCGTTTCATCTAGTTTCATTGCTATGAATTGCAAATAAACGTTCTTCGTTATTCCGCCATTCAAAGTATAAGTAGAATTCTGACGCCACAAGTTGTACGTGCAAATTAACACTAGTGATGTCATATTTGTATTTTTGTATATGTATTTGCTGCACTTCTGTACACACGATTGTCGAAGGATTGATACATGTTGTCGTTTACTGTTTGAGAACAAAAGGGATCGAGTTATTTGCGCAGTGCGCAGCGTGTGCAGTGGCTTCAAATTTACCGCAAAATATGTTTGTACTCCGAGGTCTATTTCGACTTTTACGATTTCAAATTTATGGTGTTTCGGCTTGCAGTTTTTTCTTCAAAAATCAAAACAGAAGTTTGTCTACTGTCCTACGTTTCGGCTGAGTGTATTTAGCCTTCTTCCGGGAATTACTGTATAAAACATTTTAACAATTTAGTGTGAGGAGTGTATAGGCGTTGCGTGTACTTACTAGGTTTCTGTCTGTCGTCATTAACTGTAATATTTCTACGCGTAAGCGTCCTGTTATGTACATCAAAGGTGTTTGATTGTTCTATGTGCTTCTAAAATTAACTTTTTTGTATGATTATTAAACTTCACTATACTTTACTGCTTCGGCGTGCTGTCACTACTCTTGTGGGTATTACTGTAATCTAGTTTATGCTGTTTACTATCTGTTGCTGTTTGTTTCTGTGTTTGTCTATTGCATGCAAGATGCCAGCGAATGTAGCATTTAGTCCGTCTACGTCGGCGCGTTTGTTGACTGTGGATGTGTCGCCGTAGATCCATACCATCTCGAGCAAGCTCAGAGATGATTTCCTGTGTGTGAAGTCCAATATTTTGGTTTCGGTAAGGTTAAACCGATGACGCTCGTCGATACAGTGGGAGATGAGTGCTGTTTTCTCTCTGAGAGAACGTATTGCGGGGTCGGTGTATGGAAGTCCTTAGTTCAACAGCTGATCGAGTTTGTTTATGTTGCTCTGGTGGTTGGAGAGTCTGCTCTTAAGCAGATTGCTAGTCATGCTAATGTAACTTTTGTCACAGTTGCTGCAAGGTATTTTATATATGACATTATGTTCAAGTAATGCGGGAACGGGGTCTTTGATCTGGGTGAAAAATTTGCTCACGGTGTGTGTACATCGCGTTGATACACAAACTTCTGGGTACTGCTGTTTCAATATCCAGACTATATGGGGCGTTAGCATCGGTATATACGGTATCGACCGATATATTCTTTCTGCTGCGGGTGTATTGTGGGTGGTTTGGATGTTTTTAGCGGTTTTCATTCGATTTCAGCATCGATTGATTAAACTGAGAGGATAGTCATATAATTTAAGCTGCTGAACTATAATGTTTCTCTCCTGGGTATCAGTTAAGTTGGTGGATAGATCATTTACTCGTGATATAAAATTGGAAGCTATATTAATTTTTAGCGACAGTGGGTGGATGGTTCGATAGTTCAATAGTCGTCCGGAGGCAATAGTTTTCGTTTTAGTTTTCCAGTACGTACTGAGTTATCAGCTTGTCGTATGAGTGTCATATCCAGATATGCTAGTCGTCCGTTCTGTTCCTCTTCTATGGTGAATTGAATGTTGCTATGATATGAATTAAAAGCTGTCAGTATTTCGTTTTTCTTATCTTTGGGAATTATAAGAAAAAGATCATCGACATATTTGCGTATTGTGTGAACAGGGAAACAAATGTTGCGTAAAACGGTGTCAATGAGTGGTTCCATAATGAGATCGGAGAGTATCGGTCAGAGAGGATTTCCCATGGCTGCACCCGCTATTTGAGAGTAAAATTGATCTCTGAACATAAATTAACTTGAATCCAAGCAGAAGTTGACGATTTCCAGGAACAGATCCAAATTGATATTGGTATTAGTTCTCAGCGATCCCCAACTGTTTATGGTATCACGGATAATTAATTCCTTGGGAATGTTGGTGAACAGCGATATGACGTCCAGTGATATCATTTCGCATTGCGGTGGAATGGTAATGTTATTCACGTATTGGCAGAAACTGCGGGAATCACGTACGTTGTATTTGGTCTGGATGGACATTTGATATATTTTGCAGACATATTTAGAAAGATTGTAGCTCGAACTAGTCATTCCAAGGACCACGGGACGGAGAGGCAGGTTTTTTTTTGTGTGCTTTAGGTTGTCCATATATTCGGGGGTAAGTGGCGGTATAGGTTTTCAAATTGTAGGCAGTTTGTTTGTCTATAAGTTTGAGCTCGAGCAATCGTCCTATGATGTTGTTGTTAGCGGTTTGGAATTTGTTCGTGGGATCGGATTTAACAGTTTTGATGTACATAACAGGACGCTTACACGTAGAAATATTACAGTGTTATTACGACAGACAGAAACCTAGTAAGTACACGCAACGCCTATACACTCCTCACACTAAATTTTTAAAATGTTTTATACAGTAATTCCCGGAAGAAGGCTAAATACACTCAGCCGAAACGTAGGACAGTAGACAAACTTCTGTTTTGATTTTTTAAGAAAAGACTGCAAGCCGAAACACCATAAATTTAAAAATATGTTTGTACTCTAAATCTGATCTCTGTATGCCTGAAGGGCACTGGGTACTGAAATGCCACTGCGACATTCTTGCTGATTGTCTTTTGTGGCGGGCCCCGATTGCTGTGCACAGGTTACGGATTGCTCGTACTCATTGATGGAGTAGAACTGTTTTGTTGTAAACCTGTACCCCAATTAGGTACAACATAGTTGATGAAACTAATCACCTGTTTGGGATTAGAGCTCCACACTTGGTATGGAGTTAAAAGGTAGCTTCCTAAGAAGTTGTAACTAGAGGAAGCAAGAGCTTCGCAAGAGCAAAGCAAATGCTTTGAACTCTCTGGTTCAGATTTGCAGAATCGGCAGGTGTCGTTCAACACTACACCGATTTTCTTTAAATGATAAAAAGCGGGACAGTGTCCGGTAAGGAGTCCCGTGCTTATCCGTAGGTCACTACGATTTAGACTAAGTAGCTTTCTGGCGGTTCCAGGGTTCGGATAGATAAACTGTCTAGCTTGACTACAACCCTGTGCCTGTTGCCATTGGGATACTATTTCTAGCCTTTCCCAAGTTAGTAGTTCGCTTTTGATAGCGGAAATGGACGTACCCAGAAACGGCTCGGGTCAAATAAACCGCTGAGCTGATCCCTGTCTTGCTAGGTAGTCAGCGTGTTCATTACCCTCGACTCCGCAGTGTCCGGGCACCCAAAACAGAAAAGCTGAATACTGTCGGGAAAGTTCCCGTAGAGTTTCAATGCATTCCCAAACAAGTTTGGAAGTGCATTTGACGGACTTAAGTGCTAGTAGTGCTGCTTGACTGTCAGAGAATATACCGATTTTCGCATGTCTGTAGTTGCGTTGCAGACATATTTTTGCGCAGATATATATGGCATATACCTCTGCTTGAAAAACGGTGGGCCATTTTCCCATGGAAAACGTTTCCCTGATACCGGATCCGTATATAACAGATCCCGTTAGGGATCCCATTTTCGAGCCATCCGTATAAAAACTGATGATGCCAGGTGGAAGATTAGGCCCTTCATTGTTCCACATAGAGCGGTTTGTTACAATCACTCTATATGGAATACCCATGTTGGTCTTAACGTCCATCCAGTAGGAGACTGTGGTTAATAGCGGAGTTAGTTTGAACTCCCTAAGTACACCAGATCGACTTGAACTGTCCTACAGTACGGTCGTATTTTACCAACAGCTCGAGGCTAAGTCTTAGACTACCGAGAGATATTAAAATTTTGTTTTTCGCTTTCAACAGGCAATCTTTTTGAAAGACTACCTGTTGAAAGGCAAAGAAATAAATTTGTTTTTAAAGTTAACGAGTGATTAGTGAATTAATTTGGTTTGAGATATTTCTACTTAAATTCTATAGTGAAGTGAAAGTGTAGTGAAGTTGTCCAGTTATGCCTGGAAAAAATAAAAAAGCTCGCTTTGATGCGGCATCAAGGAAACGTGAGGCATCTCCTCCAAGTGACACTGGAATTTCGACTAACAGGTATGATATTCTTTCTTCTAATGGGGATCTAGAATTCCAAACTTCTCATACTGAGCATAAAGCCGTTATGAAGAAGGTTAAAGTTCCACCTATTGTGGTATTTGTAGCAAACTTTAAAGCATTTCGATCAGAACACTCATCATCTCTATCGAATGTGAAAGTTAATTTTCAAATTGGTCGCCAAGGCGAAATTCGTATTTTGGCCGAATCTTTTGATGGCCATAAACATCTTTTACAGTATTTGACTGAAAAGATGTATAAATTTTACTCTTTTGATGCCAAAAACGAGAGACCGTTTAAGGCTGTGTTGAAAGGTCTCTCAAATGATCAAAGTATTGATGAAATCAAAGATTGTTTGTCAGAATCACTTGGTTTTGCACCCAACCAAGTAATTTTGATGAAACGAAAGGCAAATGCCAAAATTTTTCAAACTGGAATACATCAGGAAAATTACTTAGTACATTTTGATCGTACCAAAGTACATAATTTAAAATGTTTAGAAAAAGCACGTGTTTTATTCAACGTGCGAATAAAGTGGGAAAATTTCAAGAGACATGGAGGAATCCATAATCTTACGCAATGTCGGAATTGTCAAGCCTATGGTCATGGAACTCGAAACTGCCATATGGCTGCAAAATGTATGATTTGTGGTGACACTAGTCACACGAAAGATATCTGCCCCGTGAAAGAAACCACTAATAGTTTCAAATGTGTAAATTGTGGGGGAAATCACAAATCTAATTTCTTTAATTGTCCTGTAAGGTAAAAAATCATTGCTTCTAGACAACGTAGGAATTCTAAACAACCTGTTGTCAATGTGGGTAATCAAAAGACTTTCAGTACTGTTCAGGCATCACCAGCACTTTCATTAGCAGGTGTGTCTGTAGGTAATAATTTAAATTAAGATAACAAATTTCAGAAAAATAATCCTGTTCAGGCAACACCAGGCTGTTCATATGCCAGTGTCCTTTCAGGTAATATTTCAAATTCAAACAGTGACAAACCATTCGTGTTTGGTGCCGAAAAGTCAGCCAGTATTGATTTAGGTAATCCAACTCCCGGAAAGATTGAATACCTACAACAATCCATGCTGCAGCTAATGTCCGTTTTGTTGAACTGTAACTCGATGTACGAGGCTGTTCAAGAAGGTATAAAATTTACAACTAATATTGTTATGAAATTGAAATTCAGCAATGATTTTAAATAATGCTGTAAATTTTCTAAATTGGAATGCTCGCTCTTTAAAAGCGAAAGAGGATGAATTTTTCAATTTTTTAACAGTCCACGATGTGCATATTGCAGTTGTGACTGAAACGCTTTTAAAGCCAAATATTAAACTAAAAAAGAACCCAAATTTTATAGTTCATAGGTTTGATAGAATTGATGTTGCCGGTGGTGGAGTTGCAATAGTTATCCACCGTCGAATAAAACATCGTCTTTTACCCCATCTTGAAACCAAAGTTATCGAGAGTTTGGGAATTGAAATTGAAACAAGTATTGGCATTTTATTTATAGCCGCAGTGTATTTGCCTTTTCAATGCACTGGTGAGCGAAAAAACCATTTCAAGGGAGATTTGCAAAAACTCAGAAGAAATAAATCTAAATTTTTAATCATCGGTGATTTTATTGCGAAACATCGATCTTGGAATAATGCTCAAAGCAATTCCAATGGAAAAATATTGTTTAATGATTGCTTGGCTGGATTTTATTCAGTTTTATTTCCAAATGGTCCTACATGTTATTCTTCTATTAGGAATCCATCTACAATTGATTTGGTACTAACAAATCACAGCCATTCATGCAGTGATTTATTAACTCATGCTGACTTTGATTCTGATAATCTTCCCATAACATTTTCTATTTCCCATGAAACTATTTTAAATCCCACTAGATCTGTGTTAAATTATCACAAGACTAATTGGGATAGATATCGTTCTACGATCGAAGAAAATTTGAATGATGATATTATTTTACAAAATAGTGCTGACATTGACAGAGCATTAGAAAATTTTAGCAGCTTAATACTCAATGCCCGGAATTTATCAGTTCCTAAGGCAAGAGTGAAATTTAATGCACCAATTATTGACAGTGAACTTCAACTTCTTATACGTTTGAAGAACATACGGAGACGTCAATACCAAAGATCTCGTGATCCTGCTTTGAAAATTATTTTTCAAGAATTACAAAAGGAAATTAAACATAGATTCACTGTCTTGCGAAATGAGAATTTCATGAGAGAAGTTGAACAACTAAAACCTTATTCAAAACCTTTCTGGAAGCTTTCGAAGGTTCTTAAGAAACCTTCGAAGCCCATTCCAGTCCTTAAAGATGATGATTGCATTTTTCTAACGAATGAACAAAAATCTCAAAAACTTGCTCAGCAGTTTGAGAGTGTTCATAACTCCAATTTGAACGTAGTAAGTCCTATTGAAAATGAAGTAAACCAAAAGTATGTTCAGATCACCACCCAAGAATTTCTTTCCGAAGAGGTATTGGAGACAAACTTGAATGAGGTGCGAACCATTCTCAAAAAATTCAAAAACATGAAAGCACCAGGAGATGATGGGATTTTCTATATCCTCATCAAAAGACTTCCCGAAAACTCTTTAAATTTCTTGGTAAAAATTTTTAACAGATGCTTCGCACTAGCACATTTTCCTACGAAATGGAAAAATGCCGAAGTCACTCCAATTTTAAAACCCGAAAAGAATCCAGCTGAGGCATCAAGTTATCGACCAATTAGTTTACTTTCCTCTATTAGCAAACTTTTTGAAAGAATAATTCTCAATAGAATGATAACACATATTAATGAGAACTCAATTTTTGCAAATGAGCAGTTTGGTTTTCGCCATGGGCATTCCACTACTCATCAGTTACTTAGAGTAACTAAAATGATTCGAACTAATAAATCTGAGGGCTATTCGACTGGAGCCGCTCTTCTAGATATAGAAAAGGCATTCGACAGTGTTTGGCATAAAGGTTTGATAGCTAAAATGTCAAATTTTAGTTTTCCGCTTCACCTCACAAAAATGATACAAAGTTATTTAACTGACCGCACTCTCCAGGTTAACTATCTAAATGGTAAATATTTTCTTCATACTTACAAAAATGGAAGATTTCCCCTAATGCTTCAAAAACACAGTTAATTATTTTTCCTCATAAGCCAAGAGTTTCATTTCTCAAACCCACCCATAACCACGTTATTAAGATGAACGGTGTGTTCTTAAATTGGTCTGATCAAGTTAAATACTTAGGGCTAATTTATGATAAGAATCTTAGTTTCAAGGAGCACATTGAAAATATCCAGTCAAAGTGCAATAAGTATATCAAGTGTTTATATCCTCTTATCAACAGGAATTCTAGACTTTGACTCAAGAATAAACTGTTAATTTACAAACTAATATTTAGACCAGCAATGTTATATGCAGTTCCCATCTGGACAAGTTGTTGTGCAACCAGGAAGAAGACACTTCAAAGGATTCAGAATAAACTTTTGAAAATGATTTTGAAGCGTCCTCCCTGGTTTAGCACGAACGAGCTACATAGGCTCACTAATGTAGAAACATTAGAAAATATGTCAAGCCAAATTATCAACAAATTCCGACAAAAATCTTTGCAATCCTCTATTGCAACGATTAGCTCACTTTATAGTCAGTAAGATAGTTTTAAGTTTATTTTAAGTTTATTTTAAGTTTCGTTTTATTCCTTTTATTCCTTTTTTTTTCTTGACAAGTAGGTTTAATAATTTTCCTACAATTACATTATCTTAACTGCGAAAGCTAGTAGCATTCAATAATACTAAAAAGCGTACAAATATATATAATAGTGTTGAAATGTCACCATTTGTGGCAGAACACACAATACTAATTCTGAATAGATATTTTAGTACATAAATAAATCATTACAAACTCCCCCCCCCTATAAAAAAAAAAACTCCCTAAGTATGCGAAGGTGGCCGATTTGGTCCCCTTCAAGTATAGTTTTCCTCCTTTGCAACCTTAGAGCGCCAAGTTCTCCTTCCTTTTTCACATGAAGATGTAGTGGTAGTAGGCAAAGAATAGCTTCCATGACTGCAGTTGGAGTTGTTCGCATAGCGCTGGTAACCGAAAGACATGCAAGTCTTTGAACTTTTTTGAGTTTGGCTTGCGCAGTCACTTCGTTCACCTTAGGCCACCACACTAGGGCAGCATAGGTGATTCTTGGTCGGGCAATGGTCTTGTAAGACCAGAGTGCCAAGTCTGGTTTCAGTCCCCAGGTTTTACCGAACAGAGTTCTGCAGGCCCAGATCGCTGAGATCGCTTTCTTAGTGGCATGATCCAGTTGTGCATACCAATACAGTTTCTTGTCCAGAATAATTCCGAGGTATTTGACTTCATTGCTGAAACCCAGTCTAACTCCATTCAGTATTGGAGAAGTGATGGAGATCTTCCTTCGTCTGCCGAATGGAATTAGGACTGTTTCAGAGGGGCTTATGTTTAGACCCTCCTGTAAACACCATGACATGGTGGTATTCAGAGCCGTTTGCATTCGGCTCGACAGAGTTGCGTCAACTTTACCTCTGACGATGAGGACGATGTCATCGTCGTATCCAATGACCTCGTAACCAAGCTGTGAAAGCTTGTTTAGAAGTGCGTCGACAACTAGTGACCATAACAAGGGCGAGAGAATTCCTCCTTGCGAGCATCCCTTGATCTCTGACATTGTTACAGACGAATCTCCCAAGGTTGCTGTGATCACTCTGCTAGAGAGCATTGCGTGTATCCAGCTCCTTAAAGTGTGGTCGATTCCCCTACTGGAGAGAGCCGTATTAATTGATGCAAAGGACGTTATCGAAGGCCCCTTCAATATAAAGAAAGGCACATAGCGCCGTCTCCTGATAACTCAGAGACTTTTCAATCAACGTCACTAAGCTGGGAAGAGCAGTTTCTGTTGACTCCGCCGCTTTGATAGACATGTTGGTTCCTATTCAGCGGGGAGTCTTTAAGAAACTCATCACGGATATATTTATCTATTATTTTGTCCATCAACTTGAGAAGTGATGAAGTCAGACTGATGGGTCTGAAAGCTTTAGGTAGGGTTTTGTCCTTTCTTCCAACTTTGGGGATAAACACTACCTTCACCTTTAGCCAGTTATCCGTAATATGGCCCAGGATAAAGCTGGCTCTGAAGAGATTGATGAGTCCGGACGTGATAACTGCGGCCGATTTTTGTAGAAATATGGGTAGTATGCCGTCTGGACTTGGAGACTTCATAGGGTCGAATGAGATAAAGAGCCCAACCTATTGAAGCTTCCGTGAATAGTCGACGGGCCAGCAGGATGAACTCCCGAGACGCCATAAGGCCTTTGGACATCGCCTTTTGGAGCCGCGTAGCTTCCGGCAGAGTTTGGATTCTTTCACAGAAACTAACTCTGGATTCCGTTTAGCCTTGCGTAGCTCGGCGTTGTACTTAGTGAGGGACGCCCTGTAGTCGTCCCAGTTAGACGTGACTTTTGCCCTGTTGAACAACCGCCTAGTTAGCCGACGAAGGTCACTAAGTTGATCATTCTACCAGGGTACGTCACGGCATACTGACCGCTATGTTAGGGGACAGTTAGCGTCGAAAGCATCCATGATTCTGTTTTGTAGATCATTTGCTGCCGAATTCAGGTCAACTGAATTTCGAATGTTGCTGTAACTGAAGGTTCGTGAATCGATCAGGTGTTCCTTAAAGGATTCCCAATCAGTATTCTTTGGATTTCTGGACAGCTCTCTTTTCAGAGGGTTAGCCTCTATATTGAAAACAATGTGTCTGTGGTCCGAAAAACTAGGTTCATCGGAGACATGCCAATTTTTAATCCTTTCAGAAATAGAGGCGCTACACAGAGTGAGATCAAGGACTTCCTGTCTGATAGCGTTGATAAACGTGGGGTTATTCCCTACATTACATACATTGACATCGTTGGAAGCAGACTTCCTGTGCACGCGCTTTTGTTTCAAGCGACGAGAGAAATCTTTCTCTCGCTCGTAGAATTTCCATGTATGTGCGACAAGACGAGACGCGTCACATGCGCAATTTGCAGGTTGCTCTTTCGCTTCTCTTTCGGTTCGGATTGCGATGCGCAAGGCGATGTTCCATCGCACTACGAACTAAGCGAGACGCCCGTTCTGTACATACTTGATACAGCTCGTGCGCTACAGCTCGTGAGACTTTCTCGTGTACACAGACTTCCTGTACACGCGCTTTTTACTCAAGCGATGAGAGGTTACTTTTCTTTTTTTTCGGTAAGAGACTGCGGCGAATCAGACGATGTCTCATCGCTTTACGGACTGAGCGAGATGCCCGTACTGTACTTTAGTGAACCTGTATATTAGAGAAATGACAAAGCACGCACCGTTGAGGAAGCTGTCAACATCAAAACGGCAAGCTGTATAATTTTGCATTGCCTTTATCCGTTTTGATGTTGACAGTTGCCTTAACGGTGAGTGTCTCTGCGTCTCTCTGGTGTATAGGCTGCCTACCGTACCTACATACGATATATGCCGTCAGACCCTTCTGAAGGTGTATTAATCGGAAGAATTCACAAAACTATATTACTACGATCAGATTATCACGAACCTTCAGAACCAGATTTGCAATATCTATACACTAAGGTCGCTTTTTACGCGGCTTTTTTTACACGGATTCCGGAATTTATTCGGTGTTTTTTACGCGGATTCCGGAATTTAAGCGTTTTTTTATGCGGATTCCGGAATTTACGCGGTATTTTTTTTTCGTGCGTATTTCGGTTCCTCTCACTCGGATTGCAGAATTTACGCGGGTTTTTTTACGCGGATTCCGGCATTTACGCGGTTTTTTACGCGGCATGTATTCCCCGCATAAAAAGCGACTTAAATGTACTCAATTCGAAAATTCTATCCAACATCAACATGTACTAGAAAATATAAACAATTTTAATGGTTTTACTATGTTTAACTCCCGAAAAACTTATGTTGTAATTTCAAACCACAATTTTTATCCTTAGAACTACAAAACAGAGTTCTATCATAAGATAGTCAATGACATCTAAACCGACGAAAGAAACACTTCTGTTAACCAACGTAACACTCTGCATCCGGTGAAAAGAAAAATATTACTCATTTTCGTACCGTTAGCATAATAAGTATAGTAACAAAACGTTCTTAATTCATGTTAACAAAAGTCGGATGAATTAATCATAGAATTTTGAATTGATAAAGAAATGAACCAGGTTATATCATTGATAATTCTAACGGTGTTTTGATGCATGCTGCTATAACACCGTAAATAAAAAAAACATAAAATCGCCTGCCTATATCCTTCTGCGCAAAATCAATTTCCTTCTCGCACCATTAGCGCAAAGCAACATGCGAGGCAAGCTCGCGAGACGAGCTCACGAGATTTTGCACGCAAGCTGTCTCAAGTACGCGTCGCCCATGCACCGCACTCGTTAAGTTGAGAGACGAAGTATCTTCGTGTACGTCGCAAAAAAATTCCCATGTGACGAAACATGGCTCGTACAAATGGTAAGTTTTCTCGCTCGCACGCTGCACACGGCACGAAGCGACTGAATGAGAAACGAGATTTGTAGCGCAAAGTACACTGTCTCTTCTTTGTGCGAGCTAGATTTCAGGAAGTCTGGTTGGTAGTAAGGTATTCAAGTAGGTACTCACCCCTAGTGTTGGTGTCCGAGCTGCCCCAGATCGTGTGGTGGGCGTTGGCATCGCAGCCGATCAGACACAGCTTGTTGATGGCCTTGCAGTACCACACGAGCGCAGCAACTGCGGGTGGCGGTACATCACCTTGGTTGCCCGGGAAGTAGGCTGACGCGACAACCATCTCCTGCTTTCCTCTGGTTGTCGGTACTTCAACCGTGACGGCAACGACGTCGCGTTGGATAAATTCTGTAATAGGTAAAAAATTTAGTTCTCTATTTGGCAGACTTGCAGTCCTTGGTTTGGACTGCTCGTCACAGTAGATTAACCTTCCGTTAGGAGCGTTAAGTCCGAGAACTTTGGATTCGTTGATCCACGGCTCCTGGATGAATGCAGCCGCTAGCTGCTCTTTGGCGAATCTCCTGCAAAGAACACCCGAGGCGCCTTTTGCGTGATGGAGATTCGCTTGCACGCAGCGAAGGCTGCTCACTTTGCAGTGAAGTTGCCGTCTTTGTCCGGAGCGGAAGATGATCCGGGTATTGGCTGACGGCTGCCAACAGCGATTTGGCTGGTTGATGGAAGTTGCTCTTCCTCACTGTTCGGCTTCGGTTGCAGCAGTCGATTGGCAACAGAAGGTCGTCGTGCACACTGTGGCGGTATTTGACTCCGGGGGGTGCGACTGTTCAGTGGTTGATGCTTCACACTCTTGCGAGTCTTCGGCGGAACCGTCAGAGCAGCCGCGGGGTTGCGTTGTTTGTGTGGTGACAGGGCACTCTCGGGGGAGCATCCTGCGCGTACCTTCCCAACCGCAGGGTTGCGTTTGGGTGATTGTGTGACACTCCCAGAGGAGTTTCCCACGCGAACCTTTAGCCCATTCGCAGGATCGCTTTGCCTGGGTGGTGGCAGAGCACTCCCGGAGGAGTTACCCGCACGTACCTTCCCTGACATTGTGACGGACTCTTTCCTGCCTGTGACGTTCGGCCTTCCGCTTACCTTTCGGATGCGTGCTTTGCCGAAACCGTAGTGCAGTTCATTATTTCTACTCTCAACGAGTTTGGCCGATTCTTCGTCAATATCCGTTCGACCGAGGTCTTTACCAATTTGCGGTTACAGACTCGCCACATTTTGGTAGAGAGATGGTCGTTCTGATTCTGGAGTGAACGAAGAATCTTCTCATCCGAAGAGTTCGCACTGTCCGCGAAGTAACCGACAGACCGTCTGGTCTTCGGCAGATCCTTCATGTGGTGAACACGAAGCTGTGCCCCCTCCCACGGTACGAGAGAAGGTACCTCCCTTTCCAACCACTGCACTGTGTCGTTGTCGGCACAGGCAAGTTGCAGGAAGCCATTTTTTAGATGGCGACCGTTGAACTTGGGCTTAGTGGTTGGATTTTCCTGGTCCGCAATGTGATCGAGGACGGGTGTCCGGACAGCCTGAAACTGGTCCGTTGTGAGTAGGGAACTGGGGTGGGTAGCAGAAGTAACCGCAAGGCTTATAGCTCCCACCATGTCCCGTCGGCCTGTATGTGGCCGTCGGAGGCGGCTTCGAACCCGATGACCCCAAACCAGTGCCGTTCCGCAGTTTTTTAGGCTGTGGACACTTAGTACTGGTGTTTGGGGACACCAAGTCGTCCGACCGCTGTCGCTTGACCGCGACTTGGTTCGATTGAGCAAGCTGCTCTGTCGGAAGGAGGGTCAGCTTCCTGGCTTCTTCGTAAGAGAGACCGGAGCAAAGATTTTTGCTCAGTCGCCGCCTTTGCGCGTTAGAAAGTCGCGGGATGAGGGGTGCCGATGATTCGGGTTTCCCTTCGTCATCGGGCCTTGTCTCTGGACCGGGATGTAAGTCCATTTGACTTTCGTCATTCCCTTGTGGAGAACGTAGGATTAGGGATGAAGCAGAGGGTCCTCCGTCCAGCGATTCGGTGTCGAGGTTGAAGTCGTCTTCATGCTCCATCTTCTCCGTTCCGCCCGGTGCGTTTGTTTTTATAGGACTACGCTCCGATAAGTCCATGGGTACCGGCAAAGAAAGGCTGCCTGTGTACAGCAAAAAAGAAGCGAAAGAGCAACCTGCAAATTATATGTGACGTATCTAGTCTTGTCGCACGTACATGGAAAATCTACGAGCAAGAGAGAAAAAGCAGTCACTAATACACTCGATGTGAGAAATAAAGTGTCGGTTTATGATACATATTCTGATTTCAATCTATGCCAATGTATTCGCAGTACAACTGTTGCGTTATGCGTTTCACACATTCATTGTGCGATTTCTGTGCAACTTTTGTGCGAATCGGGAAGACACAATGATTGTACAAGACTTCAACTTTTGCGTGTAGTTGCAGAAAGGTGAATGAAAAGAAAAAAAAGTATAGATGTATCTGTCGTTGATTTTAATAAATTTTGTCCATTTATAATATATGTTATCTATGTAATATTTGCAAAAAGATATTTATCTTTCACTTCAGTCTATCTCCATAGCCACCCAATGCAATCCCAACCGCACATATATTTAAATATTCTCATTCTTTAAAACACTTGTCGGGTGGAACATTTAATGAATAATGATAACAATTATAATCTTATTTGCTTTTTACATACCTGCTGTGCTTCAATCTTTTACTTACCCTGTTTTATGTTTGTTACCTTTAAATTAGTGCTATGTCCTAATATGCTACCTCAGCCATTTATCCCACTTGTTTACAACGGCTGTACAAACTATTCTATAACTCAATCATACCTAAGAGTTATTTAATTTATTCAGCTTTCTCTTAATTTTTAATGTATCTCTAATATCTTTTGATTTTTTTTTTCTTTTTTTTATGAAGACACCTGTGATTTATGGGATGTACAATTTGATTTTTAATACATTGCATATTGATAAGATGAATATTTAAATTTTATTTCATTTGAAATTTTTGATTATATAATCGTTAATTTGTTTAATATATTTCACAGAAATTCTTCCGCTATGTCCGAAAATTCTTCAAAATCTAGCAATCTCAGGTCATCTTCGGTATCTGCTGTGCTCAAGGAATCTTCAGAATCTTCATATTCTGATTCAATCATTTCACTAAACATTCGCTTCGTTGCTGCTTTATATTCGGTCCTATTGACAGCCATTCTTATCCAGTATTCTAATGTGTTGTTACTTCTTTCGATGTCATGTTTAATGTTCGTTTTCTATGTATAACAAGGTCGACCTATCTTCTTTTTTCCTTCAATTTGATAGTTTAACGCTTTTCCCAATATTCCTTGCGATGTGTTACGTACAACATGTCCGAAGTAATTCAATCGTGCCACTCGAATTTTATTATTGATCGTAAAATTTCCTAGTTCCCTTACTGCAATATGCTCGTTGTGTGATCTCTCATTTTGTTCTCCGATTTGTGTGATTTCTTCATATCGATGTTTTGCTTCATAGCTCAGCGCTTCCAGTCAGGACCGGCGTCACATTATTTTCCCGAGTGGGTAGTAAGCAATGGAAGGGGATAATTCCGTGTGGGTAAGTACCTACAGAGACATTTTCCGAATGGGTACTACTACCCACACTACCCACATGAACTGCCGGCCCTGCTTCCAGTGCTGCAAGCATGGTGGATTCCATTCTTTTGAGTGAGCTTCTGTTGCTTTTAAGAACGGTGGCAACTTCCATTGAAAAAGTAACTATTAGAGTGGTGATCGTGTGGTATAATTTTTTTATCGTTGTCCATCTGATGCTATGATCCCTCAAGAATGAGCTTAACCCGTAAAACGCACTGTATGCTTTCCTTATTCTTTCCCTAGTAGTTTCTTTTCGTGTTAGGCTGTTGGTTATGTATGCTCCTAAGTATCGTAATTTCGTGACTACTGCTAAGTTATATTTGCCAAATGTTTGTACAATTTCCGGTGCAACATTTTTTATATCGTAAGGGTTTCCAAATAAAACTTTGGATTTTTTGGTATTGGTTTCTAAACCGATTGATGCTAGGAGTGGATCTTGAATAGAGATTATGCGTTCCACATCTTCTATCCTTGAGCATAGGAAAAGGAGATCATCTGCGTATGCTAACACTAGTGGCAGTGCTATGTTTGTAGCTTGTTCAATATTCATTTCTGGAATGAATTCATTTAGCGTGGACAATACACTATGTAGCATGATAATGAAAATGATAGGGCTCAAAGGGCATCCTTGCTATATTCCTTTAGTTTTTCTTATTGACTGTGTTCTTTTTCCAAACCATTGTAATGCTGTTTCCTCCGTTAGGCATGTTTTAATCATTCTGAAGTCGTCTTCATGCTCCATCTTCTCCGTTCCGCCCGGTGCGTTTGTTTTTATAGGACTACGCTCCGATAAGTCCATGGGTACCGGCAAAGAAAGGCTGCCTGTGTACAGCAAAAAAGAAGCGAAAGAGCAACCTGCAAATTATATGTGACGTATCTAGTCTTGTCGCACGTACATGGAAAATCTACGAGCAAGAGAGAAAAAGCAGTCACTAATACACTCGATGTGAGAAATAAAGTGTCGGTTTGTAATACATATTCTGATTTCAATCTATGCCAATGTATTCGCAGTACAACTGTTGCGTTATGCGTTTCACACATTCATTGTGCGATTTCTGTGCAACTTTTGTGCGAATCGGGAAGACACAATGATTGTACAAGACTTCAACTTTTGCGTGTAGTTGCAGAAAGGTGAATGAAAAGAAAAAAAAGTATAGATGTATCTGTCGTTGATTTTAATAAATTTTGTCCATTTATAATATATGTTATCTATGTAATATTTGCAAAAAGATATTTATCTTTCACTTCAGTCTATCTCCATAGCCACCCAATGCAATCCCAACCGCACATATATTTAAATATTCTCATTCTTTAAAACACTTGTCGGGTGGAACATTTAATGAATAATGATAACAATTATAATCTTATTTGCTTTTTACATACCTGCTGTGCTTCAATCTTTTACTTACCCTGTTTTATGTTTGTTACCTTTAAATTAGTGCTATGTCCTAATATGCTACCTCAGCCATTTATCCCACTTGTTTACAACGGCTGTACAAACTATTCTATAACTCAATCATACCTAAGAGTTATTTAATTTATTCAGCTTTCTCTTAATTTTTAATGTATCTCTAATATCTTTTGATTTTTTTTTCTTTTTTTTATGAAGACACCTGTGATTTATGGGATGTACAATTTGATTTTTAATACATTGCATATTGATAAGATGAATATTTAAATTTTATTTCATTTGAAATTTTTGATTATATAATCGTTAATTTGTTTAATATATTTCACAGAAATTCTTCCGCTATGTCCGAAAATTCTTCAAAATCTAGCAATCTCAGGTCATCTTCGGTATCTGCTGTGCTCAAGGAATCTTCAGAATCTTCATATTCTGATTCAATCATTTCACTAAACATTCGCTTCGTTGCTGCTTTATATTCGGTCCTATTGACAGCCATTCTTATCCAGTATTCTAATGTGTTGTTACTTCTTTCGATGTCATGTTTAATGTTTGTTTTCTATGTATAACAAGGTCGACCTATCTTCTTTTTTCCTTCAATTTGATAGTTTAACGCTTTTCCCAATATTCCTTGCGATGTGTTACGTACAACATGTCCGAAGTAATTCAATCGTGCCACTCGAATTTTATTATTGATCGTATAATTTCCTAGTTCCCTTACTGCAATATGCTCGTTGTGTGATCTCTCATTTTGTTCTCCGATTTGTGTGATTTCTTCATATCGATGTTTTGCTTCATAGCTCAGCGCTTCCAGTCAGGACCGGCGTCACATTATTTTCCCGAGTGGGTAGTAAGCAATGGAAGGGGATAATTCCGTGTGGGTAAGTACCTACAGAGACATTTTCCGAATGGGTACTACTACCCACACTACCCACATGAACTGCCGGCCCTGCTTCCAGTGCTGCAAGCATGGTGGATTCCATTCTTTTGAGTGAGCTTCTGTTGCTTTTAAGAACGGTGGCAACTTCCATTGAAAAAGTAACTATTAGAGTGGTGATCGTGTGGTATAATTTTTTTATCGTTGTCCATCTGATGCTATGATCCCTCAAGAATGAGCTTAACCCGTAAAACGCACTGTATGCTTTCCTTATTCTTTCCCTAGTAGTTTCTTTTCGTGTTAGGCTGTTGGTTATGTATGCTCCTAAGTATCGTAATTTCGTGACTACTGCTAAGTTATATTTGCCAAATGTTTGTACAATTTCCGGTGCAACATTTTTTATATCGTAAGGGTTTCCAAATAAAACTTTGGATTTTTTGGTATTGGTTTCTAAACCGATTGATGCTAGGAGTGGATCTTGAATAGAGATTATGCGTTCCACATCTTCTATCCTTGAGCATAGGAAAAGGAGATCCTCTGCGTATGCTAACACTAGTGGCAGTGCTATGTTTGTAGCTTGTTCAATATTCATTTCTGGAATGAATTCATTTAGCGTGGACAATACACTATGTAGCATGATAATGAAAATGATAGGGCTCAAAGGGCATCCTTGCTATATTCCTTTAGTTTTTCTTATTGACTGTGTTCTTTTTCCAAACCATTGTAATGCTGTTTCCTCCGTTGGGCATGTTTTAATTATTCTGTTGGTTAAAGCTTTTGAAACACCCATCATTGTCAAAATTGCAGCAGTTTTTGTAGTATCAGTTTTGTCAAATGCTTGTTTTAAATCCAGTGAAACGATAATTGTTGGAACTCCTTTTCCCCATCTGATCAATATCCCCAAAAGAAAAATAAATAAATAAATAAATAAATAAAATAAAATAACAATAACAATAAAAATAAAAATAAATATAAAAATAAAAATAAAAATGGGTCAAATGATTGCCTTATGTTGTGTAAAAATGCGCACCTTTCGTCCAAAATTCTCCACAGAACAAAAATTTGGTCGGCAGCGCTTCTTTTGGCTTGAAATGCCATTTGATACGCTGGTATCGGCGGTATTTGTCTCTCTAGTCTATTTAGCAAAATTCTGGTATAAATTTTATACACGGTTGAGCTTAGTGTGATTCTGCGGTAATCATTTGTTGATTTCGGGCCTCCAATTTTTGGAATCGGTATTTGTATTGTTGATAGCCATGTTTTCGGCATCTCATTGGTTTCGAATATTCTTCTTATTAAGTTAGTTAAAGCCACTACATCTTCAGTAGCATATTTAAGGAGTTCTGGAGCAATTTCATCTATGCCAGGGGCAAAGTTGTTTTTCAACGATCGAATGATGTTTTCAATTTCTATTCGCGTTGGCGTTTCACCAGGGCTTGAACCGTCATCTTAAGGAATCATTTGCAATTCTTCAGATTATGTTTGTTGTTTTAAAATGTTTTCCCAATCTATTAAGTTAATGGTCGATCCTTGAGCAGTTTTTGATGTATTTCATGATATTTCATGCAAGCATTCTCTCGTCGTGGTGTTATCGGCGATGTTGGTACTTTAAGATTGATTTTAGCAGCTTCATTAATTACTTTCGCTAATGTTTCCCATTCTGTTTCAACCGATGCCAAGTTCCTTTGTGGTTGTGAATGTAAATTTTTGTTAAGTGAATCTTGATATCTCGCCCGCTTCTCTTCGTTATTTTTTAAACCATCTAGATCCAACTTCATTCGTTTCGTCGAACGGGAAATTATTTTGTTCTGATTATTCGGATTTTGACAATTGCATTTTGCTTTTAGTTTGCATAATATCAATTTATGATCGCTTATGTTATCTGGATGCACGAAGCTTTTAACTTGAGGAAACGTTATGAACGGTATTACACTCATAAGAACATGGTCAATCTGCGATTCACTCCGTCTGTTGAACCATGTTGTTTTAACTGATGTTGATTTCGAGTATGTTAAATAGTTTTTTAATCGTAAACCATTAATTAGATTTTTAAGTTCTAGGCCGTTGATGTTTGATTGTTGGTGATATAGGTTAGGTCCTATATATGCTTTATCTTCTACTGTCATGTCCTGAATGCCGATATGCGTGTTGAAGTCTCCCAACATGACGATTCTATCTTGTAAATTGTCAGGAAGTCCTGAGACGTAACGTGTTAGAATACCGAATTCTCCATTATCAGCTGTTTGTACTGGCCTAACATATGTAGCGATGAACATAATATTTTTACCAAAATAGTTACAAAGATATGAGCAATAATTTGCGCTTATTTTTCTGAACTGTTTCTCTTCTTGTATAGATTTTGCCACTACAATTGATGTACCGCCTCCTTCCCGCGGTCTTCATGTGTTATCATCATTCACATTGTACCAGTAGAAATTTTTTGTTATTATTGTGCAACCGGATAATCTTGATTCTTGAATTGCTGCTATTAATATTCCTTGTTGTACCATTATTTCGTCCAAATTATTACGTTTTTCCTCAGATGCACATCCCCTTACGTTCCAGGTTGCAATTATAAGTTTTTGTCTGTCTGATAACTTTTTATTTTGTTCGGTATTGACTGCTTGCTCTGATCTTATGCTAATTTGTGACGCTCTTATTCTCGGGTTTTCGTGCCACTCTCTTATTTGTTCATTTGGTACATTATATTCTCTCTGTGTTTCAGTTGTTTGATGACTTGTCTGTACATATTGGTTTATTTTAATAATTTGAATTACACTATCATAATGGTTTCGACTAGAGTAGTCACGAGTGTGGGCGGAGAGTCGATAAGCAATTCTTATGTTTCCATTTCTCTCCTGATTCATTAAATTTGATAACAGGTCCTTGTTCATTGAATAATTCAAGTCCTTTGTCAAATATTACTGTTACCGCTATAATTGTTTCCGTTCCTCCCCATTGGTTTGTTGTTTCGAGTTGATATAAAAAATGTGTTATTTTTTCTTGTAATGTATTTCCGGGTACGACATCTCCGGAGTCAATTATTTGTGTTTCTAGCATATCCCGAAATCTCATCTCATGCTCTTTTATATGTCTAACAGTTTTTCTACGCAGATCCCACATCAGGTCACAGTGCTGCTTTGATTTTCCATTTGTTCCATAAAGTTGACTAACGATGGATGAAAAAAGGCAATGTCCATCCCGTTCCATCAATCTCACTAACACTTTACCGTTATTGTAACTCATCACTTCCATTTTCGGCACTTTGATGCAGTTATTGATTATATTGACTTGAATATTAACCTGTTTTAGATTTACATTTTTTAATTAATTTTTTTGAGCGACTGTTGTGTTCATGATTTAAGTGTTTGTACATTAATCAGATGCAATCCAACTATCCAAACGCATTCAGAATTTTACTCCGTATATTCTCTTCAAAATATCCCTTGGTTTAGTTTGACTGCATTCCGACCACGCATAAATCTAACTACTGGTTGAGCGTCACTCTGATCTCTCTTCAGTTGTCGAACTGGTTGAGCGTTGGCTTTAAAGAAGTTGGTAACGCAATCTTTCGATTACTATACCAAATTCCTTTACTGAGCCCTCTCGGCACCTCAGTAGAAAGCATGTTTTAGTTGACACAATAGTCATTAAAAACTTCTTAATCCGTTAAAGACGATATCAATCAATCTGAATTTATTATGTATTCGATATCTTTCATCAAAGTATCATTGTCATAAACATTCAACTTCGTCTTTTTACGGCCGTTGCAATGAATGAATCTAATGAGCTTATTATATTTTACAATAGTCATGCAGTATGTTATTAGGTTAAGTTTCAATGCTTTCTTTTTTTTTATTACAACCGAAAAGCCCATCAAAGTCTTTTCAAAGAACGTAAAAAACACATCAATTTTGCAACTAGCATCTGGCCTTAGTAGACTGGATATATCTTGTGTAATACAAAAACGAAGAGATTATGTTAATTCGCGAATTTAAACCAGATATTACTAATTGCAAAACCGTCAAGCCCCTCAACCTAAGAGAGGGGAAAAAAAAGGATACGGCACATTTTGCAACAAAAAGAGTTCCCTTTTGTTCTGGCAACAAAAACACCAGCCACATGCCGTGCTGTCTGCTGACGAAGTAAACCAAACTGTTGGATGTGTTAGATAAATTGAAGTTTTATTTATCCCATATCCTCCATTAATTGTGAGTGTTCAAAGTGTATGATTTATTTGCTTTCGCTAGTACGACGGAACTAAGGTTATTTGAGGGGGAATAAATGTATATTTCTCGAGCAAAGCGTAACCAAATATCGCTAGTGGCGAAGATGTGTTTCGTGAAAGGTTTCTTCGGCCGGGTGAAATATCTAGATGTGTGAAAGTGGCAGTTTGATTTTTGTCAAAAAACAATAAATATGTTTGAGTTTTTAATGGAGTGATTCATTCATGCGAACAGAAAAACTTCAACGTTCAAGGTAAGTTAACATACATTGAGTTTCTGAGTGGAATATAAGCAGTAGAGCTTGGCAAACTGAATCCTGCCCCCAATCCATATCACCTGACGAAGCCGTCAGTTACCCTACCTAGAGTTTGATGAGTTTGAATGAATGTTGAAAAGTTTTTTTTATTGCATCGTTTAATATCGTTTGGGTATAATACGTTTTCAATTTTTGACTAGAAGTAAAAATATTACCAGAGTATACGTAGAGTGTACGTGAGGTTTCTGTTTTATTCTCTGTCATGTTGCAATGATTATTGTTGATGTGTTTTTCGTAAATAACATGATTGATTAAAGCAGTATTTACGCCAAAAAGCAAAGAAAAACGAGACACTAAACCTAGCAATTGAATAAATGGCTTGAGAAACAGAAATTCAGTTTGAAATTTTGATGTCTTGGCGTAGAAGAGTTAGGAATGTGTCATATTCAGATTTCATTCTTGATATTTATGTACGCAGTTTATCCTGGTCGAACGAAAATTTTGAAAAAAAAAATATCTTAAGTTTGGTATGGTAGAATGTATTCATTATTACATATGAGCCGTTGCGGAACAGAGTGGTCTATGTGCCATCGAACAAATTTGTCAGGAGAAGCAATTTTCGAAAAATCTCTGAATAAAATTCAGTTTAACGGATTCTTTTAAACAAAATGTTTTAATATAAAGGTTATGAAGTGGTTCAACATGCTAATACATGAAATTACCTTTTTTTTTAGTGAAATAAGTGATTTTACTATACCAATGTTCATAGACCACTCTGACTTCATATATATTTCAGTGGAATCCTCGTATCGTTTCGGAACAGAGTGGTCTATGTACATAAACATAAATAAAAATGACGTTAACTCGTATAAAATGGCTAGTGTCACATGTTATATGATGTACACGGCATGTCACATGTAACATGTGACGTGTAACATTACATGTAACACAACATGTTACATATTACATGAGCAAGATCGCGCCAAATGACCTATGGTCGAATATCGACCATTTTTGATTTGAATGAAACTTTGCACTCGTATTTGGTTTAGCAAACTGAGCATTTTTCACAGGTGGAGAAATTTTTTTACACCCATGAGTTACATTCTAAAAGGGCGTATGCCTTTTGGCATAGGTTTTATTCGAAATGCCCAAAAACCGTTGGTTCGATATGCCCAAAAACCGTTGGTTGTATAGAAAAACTGTCTGAGAATGAGTTGTAGCGAATCGAAAATGCATCATAAAAAAATATACACTGTACAAAAAAAAATTTTTTTGACCAAAAAAATTAAAAATTAACATTAAATTTCAATTTAAAAAAAAGAGTTGAATTTTTTTTTAATTTTTTTTTTTAAAGAAACTACGTTAATACGCAACTTTTTAAAAAAAGTCCAGTATGAAGAAATGAAAAGTAATTTTTTTATGGTAGATTAATTTTTTTATAATTTTTTTTATAAATTATTAATTTTTTTATAAAAATTCCAATAATAAAATAGTTTGCATTTTGTGAAGATGAATAAAGTGAAAATGGAATACACCAAGCCCAAATGCTGTAAACCCTTTCCTGATCATCGGTGCTCATCAAACTTACGCAAATTGAACGAAAACGTTTTTGCAAAATTAAAAATATTGAACAGTCAAGCTCATTTTATTACGTCTTCATCAATTTGTGACTCGTGTAGTTATTGGAATGATAGTCAAGCCACCATTCATCCCTACGTTGTTTACTATTCAGAATCTGGAACACTTGAGAATATCAGCTTCATTATAATATCGGAAGTACTCCATAATGATACTGTTGCGGTTCAGGTGTTCATTGCCAAATTAATGAGTTTTTTGAAAGCAACAATCGACTTGAAAAAAGCGATATTAATGTCTGATGGAGCTGCCTCACAATATAAAAATAGAAAAAACTTTGCAAGTCTTTGCAAGTTCAAAACAAAATATAACGTCGATGCAGAGTGGCATTTTTTGCGAGTTCTCATGTTAAAGGCCCATGCGATGCAATTGGTGGCATATTAAAACGAATGGCAGGAAATGCAAGTTTAGCTAAAGAACATGAACATCCCATTACAAGCGCAAAAGAATTGTATGATTGGTCTAATCAGAAAAGTAATAAAAGTTCATCAAAAATGTCATTTAAGTGGGTATCATATGAAGAATATGAACAAGGAGTAACAGAATGGAGCAATATTTTCAAAAAGTCTATAATAATAGCTGCCACACAAAAGTATTACTCTCTTGTTCCGCTTTCAGAAAATAAGATACAAACGAAGCTGTTTTCAAAAGATGACAAATCATTTACTTATGATGTATATAAAATATAAGGTGAAACTAGTTGTGTAAAGTATCTATGTCATAAAAAATATGTTCCTAAGATAATAAAACTCAAAAATAAATATTTGATTCATATATATATATATATATATATATATATATATATATATATATATATATATATATATATATATATATATATATATATATATATATATATATATATATATATATATATATATATATATATATATATATATATATATATATATATATATATATATATATATATATATATATATTTTTTTTTTTTTTTTTTTTTTTTGTTTCAGGTGGAGGGGAAATTTGCATCCAAACCCCTGAGGTGACCAACCTCAGGGAGTGTGGGGTTGGTTTGAATCAGTGACCGGACCCACTAAAACCCCTCCAGTCTCCAGCCCATAATACTCCCCGGGACCACCGCTAGGTATTGCTTCGGGGAGCAGATTTTGTGCTCTGTGCACCCTCTTGGTTCTATAGATCTCTTTGCTAACTTAGCTAACTAACCTGGAGACTGGCCGTTAGCTAACACTGGCGTGTCGGTGGTCAACCTGTCGCCTGTTTTGCAATTCTAAAACTATTTGAGAGGCGGCTGTACAAACCGCCCTCCAAATGTTTGGGTCTTTACACATCCTCCGAACTAGGTTGTCCGGAGTGGTGTCTGGCCCGCTCACTACCATCATGTCGCTCCGCGCATGCACAAAACGAGGGCACACGAAGAAGACATGCTCAGCAGTTCCTTCCGCATCCGCGCACTCGGGACACATGGGGGACCCCGCATGCCCGAATCTGTGTAGATACCGCCTGAAGCAACCATGACCTGACAGAATCTGTGTCAAGTGGAAGTTCACTTCTCCATGGCGCCTCCCGACCCATCCGGATACGTCCGGAATAAGTCGATGCGTCCATCTACCCTTTGCGGAATTGGACCATTCCTGCTGCCATCTGATCATCGAGAATGACCTTCTGGTGCCTCGTATACCCCTTGTGTCACGTTGATCGAAGCATTCTACGTCCTCCTTAATGGTTATGCCGGACAGGACGCAGATTGCGTCGTATGACACTGTACGGTACGCGCTCACAACCCTCAGGCACATGAGCCTGTAGGTACTTTCTAGTTTACGACGATGACTGTTGGTACCTAACGCTTTGGACCACGCTGGCCCACCATACCTAAGTATGGACAAAACCACGCTGGCAAGAAGTTTACGCTTGCTGCCATATACCGCTGAGCTATTGGACATCATTCGAGATAGTCCTGCAGCGGCCGTTGAAGCCCTCTTACAGGCATAGTCGACGTGACTCTTAAATGTGAGCTTATCGTCAACCATAACCCCCAAGAGCTTCAAGGAACGCCTTGAGGTAATGGTGCAGTCACCGACTCTGACCACCGCCTGTTGCTCTAATTTGCGGTTGTTCACAACCGTAACCTCCGTTTTATGGTGCGCTAACTCCAGTTTCCTAGAGTGCATCCAGTCTTCGACCTTGCGTATGCAGTGCGCGGCCGTCAACTCGACCTCTTCGATCGACTCGCCGTAGACCTCTAGCGTGATGTCGTCTGCGGAACCGACGATCACAACCCCTACAGGGAACTTTAGTTCAACACCCCGTCATACATGACATTCCACAACACCGGGCCCAGGATGGAACCTTGCGGTACCCCTGCGGTGATTGGGACGCACTTCTGACCCTCCTCCGTGTTGTAAACTAGTACCCGATTCTGGAAATAATTTTCCAAAATCTTGTACAACGACACCGGTACGTGGATGCTCCTAAGCGCGAGCGCTATGGAGTCCCAACTGGCGCTATTGAATGCATTCTTCACGTCAAGCGTGACGATTGCGCAATAGCGAATGCCCCAACTCTTACGCTGGAGTGCTACCTCTGCCGTCTTGGTGACAGAGAGAATAGCATCCAGCGTGGATCTACCTTTCCGGAAGCCGAACTGGTTACTTGCCAGACCGTTTACACCCTCTGTGTACTTCACCAGTCTGTTGAGGATAATCCTCTCAAGCACCTTGCCCGTAGTGTCCAGCAGACAGATAGGTCTGTATGCCGATGGGTCCCCTGGCGGTTTCCCAGCCTTCGGCAACAGCACCAATCTCTGTCGCTTCCACCTGTCCGGAAAGAGGCAGTCATCCAGGCACTTCTGCATGACTGCTCGAAATAGATTGGGGGCCACTTTCATGGCCGTCCTGATGGCCAAGTTCGGGATTCCATCCGGTCCCGGTGCCTTGCTCACCTTTAGGGAGTTGGCGATCACGATGAGTTCCTCATTCGTAACCCTTACCTCCTCCACAACCTCGGCATGGCTGCCGTCTCTCACGGATTGGATGCCCTGCAGGTTGGCCGACCATCCCTGGTCTGTGTCTGAGATACTGGAACGTCGGACGTGAGACTCAGCAACCGGAGGCCAAGGATTTGGCTCGTGTCGTGGAAAGAGTCCCTCGATGATACGCTCCAGCATCGCTGGTGATCGCTCTGCAGGCGCCAACACGCCTTTGGTCTTCGCCATTACGACTCTGTAGGCGTTGCCCCATGGATTCGTATTGGCACTCGCGCATAGCCTATCGAAGCAGGCCCTTTTGCTCGCCTTTATCGCACTTTTAAGCGCCGATCTTGCAGATCCGAATACTACACGGCGCTCTACCCTCTGTGCATCGGTACGTGCACGTTGCAACATCCGTCTTGCACGGAGGCACGCGCTACGGAGGTCCGCTATCGCGTCGGTCCACCAGTATACCGGTGACTTACCATTCCTAGGTTGGCGGGTCCTAGGCATGGTGGCGTCGCACGCCCGCGATAATGTGGCAACTAATTGGTCAGCACTCGGGCGGAGCCAACTCCCCCCCTCGCGCTCTCTTCTCATTGCTTCTGCAAATACCTCGGCATCGAAATGCGATGTCTTCCACCCGCGGACGGTCGGAGTATTGGCTCTACCCGTCGCCTGCCGCCTCACGTTCTGGACTACGCTATAGCAGACCGACTGGTGGTCACTATAGGTGTAGCCATCGTCTACCCTCCAGTTCACGATCAGTCCTGGGCTGGAGAACGTCACGTCGATGATCGACTCCGCACCATTTCTGCTGAATGTACACTTGGTTCCAACGTTGGCCAGATCTAGGTTGAGCTTTGCCAAAGCTTCCAACAAGATCTGACCCCTCCGGTTCGTGCGGCGGCTTCCCCACTCAACAGCCCAAGCGTTGAAGTCGCCCGCCACTACTAAGGGTGTTAGTCCCGTCAGCTCCATAGATAACAAATCGACCATCTGGGTGAACCTTTCGATAGACCAACGCGGCGGAGCATAACAACTGCAGTAGAACACTCCGTCCACCTTGGCAACCGCGTATCCTTCATTTGAGGTTGACACAACCTCCTGAACCGGGAACTTGCTGGTCGTGCATATGGCCGCCGTACTGGACTTATCTGCAACCCAGTTACCGTTTCCGGGAGGAATGCAGTAGGGGTCCGATACGATTGCGATGTCCGACCGCGACTCAGACGCTGCTTGGTATAGCAGCTGCTGTGCCGCATAGCAATGGTTCAGGTTCAATTGTGTCACCCTCACGCCCGTGGTTTCGTGGCCGCCTTACCGGCTGGGCACCGTGAGCCTCCCATAAAGTGCTTGGTGTCCCGTTTTCCAGTACATACCAAGCACTTGGGAGGCTCCCCGCAGTCTTTAGCTTTATGGCCAGCACCACCACAACGCCTACATAACTGGCTCCTATCGGGCCCCTTGCAGGTCCAGGACTTGTGTCCTCCCTCGAAACACCTGAAGCAAACGTCCGGCTGCTGGAGTATGCTCAGGGGACATACTGACCAGCCAACCTTAAGTTTGGCTGTCTTCAGGGCCAGAGTTGCATCGGCCGATGCAAGCCGGAAAGTGGCCACCTGGGTCCCCATATATATATATATATATATATATATATATATATATATATATATATATATATATATATATATATATATATATATATATATATATATATATATATATATATATATATATATATATATATATATATATATATATATATATATATATATATATATATATATATATATATATATATATATATATATATATATATATATATATATATATATATATATATATATATATATATATATATATATATATATATATATATATATATATATATATATATATATATATATATATATATATATATATATATATATATATATATATATATATATATATATATATATATATATATATATATATATATATATATATATATATATATATATATATATATATATATATATATATATATATATATATATATATATATATATATATATATATATATATATATATATATATATATATATATATATATATATATATATATATATATATATATATATATATATATATATATATATATATATATATATATATATATATATATATATATATATATATATATA